>NC_061514.1:120928514-120961672 GCF_022539505.1 Lolium rigidum | reverse complement strand
CTAGAGCGTCAAAGAAGGTATAACACCTCTGACTGGTGAGGACATCAGGTAGATCAGCTCTGCTTTCCGTCAGGTGGTGCAGAAAGAAGTGGGGAGATACCTGTCCAAGACCAAGTTGCCGGGCTGCTACGACCGGCTGATAAGACTCATAACCAGGTTTGATGATCCTGTTTGAAGTGCTCATGCCAACTGGAAGGAAGCAGGGACGGATCATGATGGAATACAATTGCCGAGTGTCAGCATCATCGGCAAAGCTATCTAACCTGAAGGAGACTGGATTTTCAAAATTTTCAGACTCCGTGTAAGGAAAGAAGAGAGGGTTGTCCAGGCCTTGGTAGAAAGTTCTGAACCACTCTGATGCTCCCTTGGAGGTTAGTTTGCTGCCTGGGAGGCTATATAGAGCTTGACCATAGCTAGTGCATCGGATCTGTCTCTCATTAGTATCTGGAAAGGTACAAGTAGCTAAGGGTGGAAAGTTTGGGATCTGGTGTTGGAAGTACAACTGAGTCCATAGCTGAATAAACCACCAGGGACCTCCAGTTTTGACTGTCTTTTGGGAGAACAGTTTAACAGACATTAGCTGGAGATACCTATAGACCTCTCCAAGAAACAGTTTGCCAATGCCAAGCTGAGTACCTCTGGCAAGTTCATAGGCCAGGGAAAGATAATTCTTGGTTGGAGCAAGTGAAGGACCACAAAATATGAAGTGTTCCAACCAGAAATTCAGGAAGGCCGTGTGTTCTTTCTCTGTGACGAGGCCTTTGTTTTTCATGTGGCGCCGAAGGTAAGCACCCCAGTTTGTGCACTCTGTTTTGGAAGAAAGCGTGTAGGGGACCTTTGGCAGCCTGAAGGCAGATGGGCTTGGGGATGCAATGTCTAAACCAGTGATCATGGCCACATCTAGTAAGGTTGGTGTCATGGGACCATGACCAAACATGAAACAATTCAAGGCATCATGATGAAGGATACTGCGACGGTTCTGCTCTGCCACGACGTGACCCTACGAAGAAAAAACAGAGTGGTTTTGAAATTATCATTGCCAAAACCAGGGGGCATGTGTTATCACCGGAATTTAACCAAGTCTGGAGATGGGCCGTGATTAAATGGGCTTAGAAGATATACATGGAAAATATTCCCGAACCGGCCTTGTACAAGAAGTTTGGGCAAGATTGCCCGTGTATCTGTAAATTATAGTAGGTTACGTGTCGGTTAGAGTTAAGAGATAGAGTTTAGCTCGTACACGGTTGGGTTTATTCCCAAGTTAGAGAGTCTACGGACTATAAATATGTATCTAGGGTTATTGAGAAGGAGGACGATCACGTTCACAACAAATCAATCTAGGCGCATCGCCACCCCTTGTTTCGAGGGTTTCTCCCGGGTAAGCATCATGCTGCCTAGATCGCATCTTGCGATCTAGGCAGTATCAGTTTATTCGTTGTTGGTATTGCTCGTGCTGAAGCCTTTTTGATGGCGAGCAACACCCTTATCTTAGGTGTTTTGGGGTTGATGACAAGGCTTTCACGATGCATTTGTTTAGCTTCGCTACCCCAGCATCTTGCTTGTTCGATATTTAGTAGATCTAATCCGTTATAGTTGCTCCTTGTTCTTCAAGGATTGGTTTGATATCCGTATGGTTAGGCCTTATAAACGGGTTGAAGGATCCGGTAGTGCGTAAGGTGTGGTTTATCAAGCTCTAGAGGGATTGTTTCGGGGATCAACTTCACGTTGGTTTTTAGGCCTCTTTAGGGCTGGTTTTCCATCATCTTACATATCTGCTAGGCTCAATTATGCATAGGATGTTCCGATTATACGGTGAAAACCCTAGACTATCGTAGATTAGCTTAGCTTGATATCGATAAAGCATGATCCACATGTCCTTATAAATCTAACATGAACCATGGGGCAATCGGCTCTTTGAGCCGATCCACAGAACAACTTAAGAGCCGATCGGGGCTCGTATTTAATGTTTACGTGTTTGCCATGCAGGAAACTAGTTGAAGCAATCCATCACCTTCCTGACCAGGTACAGGTCAGGTGGCACGCCCTCGTAAGCACCAGGACGTGTGCCAGAAGGCATTGCGGGCCGTCGCCCGAGGGACCAGGGTCCACCACAATCCTGGGAGCCTCCCGGCTCTACTGTGTTGCCCGTCGCTGCTCGCCGGTGGGTTTCTGACCGCAACAGATACCCCCAACCGGTACATCGTACATCAACCACGTCCTCCGATCTGAAGAGGCCAGTCCCAAGGGTTGGGACATAGCCGACTTGGTTCACTGTTTGTGCCATGCGGACATGGCCATGCAATCTCGGTTGCATTGGTGGTTCATGCTTGCCTGTGGTGGCGATCGATGAGCGTGCGGTGGTCTGGCTTCCGAAGGGGAGCTACCGGTCGCTCCTTAGCCTACCGATTGGTGAGTATATTGGAGTAGGAAGAAGTTAAGAATTGCAATACATGTGTGTTCGAATTATGTGGGATTTTGTTTGTTTGATTGTATTGCGGAAAAAAGTTTTAGTTCTACGAGATTGAAGTGGATGAAAAAAAAATCCTATGAAATACACTGCAGAAATATTGAAAATTTCTACAATACTTGATCATCTGAATCAAACAACCCACGGGCTATTACAATTCTTATTTTCTCTTCAGAGTGTGATACACAAGTCTAGGCTCAGAAACACTACCAAATAGCAAATGCTCACAAGACCCACCAAGGATCATAGTTATGGATTTTGAAGCTTGATGAATTGACAAAGACTTATGCTATCTTTGAAATAATAATAATAATCCACGTTGCTGCACAGATGAGGCCAATCATATGTGGAAGCAAAAGGGTACAACCACTTCTACTAACCACGTTGGTTCTTAGTTTCGAGCTTTATTTATATTGATTGTTCAAGGCATGTTCTATCTAGCAGGTGCATCAAATTTTCTTTGGCAAGAGTATCTCTACATGCATCATATCAAAACTTGGTGGGCATCAAAACCTCATAGAAGAGTGCAATCCTGATAAATAAGACAATCATATGTGGGATAAAACTGCAAAACATGCAAAAATAAAACATGTGGTCAAATAAGCAGCAAAACAACACGGTGGCAGTGCCTCCATGGTCAATGTTGGAGGTCTCTATTTTTGGGGAATTGCAAATGTTGCAAAGGTATTTTCAAAATGCCACAAATGTATCGTTTTGTTGTGCAAGCACGACTAAAGGTGCGGCAATGATATCATGACGCATGCTATAAATAAGTTTCTTCAATGTTGCAAATGTATCTTTCTATTCTTAATAGGTGATCCCATTTCTCTTTACATGCAGCCTATCCACCTCATCAAGCATCTCTGGCCAATCATAACTTGCCACGTCACCCCATTTTGCTTGGTCTTCCCGCAGCGGTGCCACAATTTCGACGCTCCCAAGCAAAGTCCATTTAATTGTTCAGTTGCCGGCTCATCTATTAATCAGTTTATTTTTCTGGCTTAACAAATCTTTCCGACTGCTCCGTTCCTCTTCCCAATCGTCTTCTCTACTAAAATTGCAGCCAAACTCTCTAGCAGAATTCGATCCGAAATCGAAGAAGGGGAGTCCACGATCTCCACTAACGGGGTAGCTGACCAGCCTTCCATTTGCTTTTAAAGGCCCAGACAAAGCACCAGAACAATACCATAGATCTCCATCTCCCTCCTTTCCCCTTCGTCTGGATCCACAAACTGGTGAGGTCTCGCGGCGCTACTTGCAAGCCATTCCGGCGAACTCCGCCAGGAGATGCAGGCCGGTGCACACCGCGAGAAGCACGTCCCGCGCAGCAGGAGACTGGCCCCGCTTACCTGATCAAAGAAGGTTCGTTCGCGTGTTCGTTGTAAGTTGGAGACTTGGAGAGGCTATCCGTCCTCTCAGCCTAGTGAGTGGAATCGTCATGAACTCTGCATCCAGGGAGGGTCCTGTTTATATTCTCTTTTCAGATCAGCTGGTAGGAGTCTATCTGGAGATCCCGAACTTGAGTTCATACTTTCAAGTTCTGATTCTCGGTCAACTGGTCAAGTTTGTTTATTCTGAAGTGTAGATTCAATTCTGACCCCAGCTCTCAGTAACTGGTCAAGTTTGTTTAAACAGCTTCGTGGAGATATGGCCGATTGAGTAGGCCCGTCAGCCTTCATACTCGGGAGATGGTCATCATGGGAATAATCTAAGGTGCTCCAGTAGTTTAATCTTTCTCTGTACTATTTTCCATTTTCTTGAAATAGAAGCTTATATTGCAGTCTGTTGTTGAAGCCATCAAACCACGTCCGGTAATTCCACAGTTCCTACATTATTTCTGTAACTAGAAGAACAACCATTCTACGCGTCATCTCCTAATAAGGTAACAACCGTGCTCTTCTATTTCTATTGTTTTCCATTATGTAATTTATATGGAATTACAGGTTTTATGAATAACATGCAAGAATAACACTATCAGTATGTTGAATCCACGGTTGGTTCCAGATTGATGATTCTGATAATTTGTTAAGTATGTGACTTCTCCCCTGGTTTCGTTCCTGCTATGACTAATTTCCAGTTGACACTGCCGAGTCAACCCATCAGGCTAAGTGTCACTAGGTTTGTCATGCGTACTGAGGATCGCTTAATGTTTGTGTTGCAAATACAATATGTTGTTTTCTTCACGCGACAATCCTAGCTGAAATTTGAATGGTCAGGTGCCATTCTAGAAATGACTGAACATCATCCAACTAATATGGTTCTTTCTTGACATTATAATTCGTTTTTAATCAGTTGCAAAAAATGCCACTTTAGTTTTTTCTTGACTTTATGATGCATTTTTAACCAGTTGCCACAAAAATACCATTTTGTGGGGAGGTAAAATAATACATTCAGTCTATACAACCTCCCGTTCTAATTTCTCATGTAGTTACGTTTACTTTTCAGGTCAAGACTAAAAGGAGGCGATGCCTCCCATTCAAATTCTCATATAGGCACATTTAGTTTTGAGGCGAAGTCTAAAAGAAGGCGATGGCCAATATAGGCCAGCCAAAATGAAGTTTAAGCGTATCTGCTGGCTATGCATTTCTCAAGCATGTTTTCTTCTATAAGTGTATATACAAAGTTAATGGGGAACGTAGCCCATGAAAGTGCTATAGGGAAATTCCAACTATATGTACCATGATTTTTGTTACTTTTATTATTATAATTTGTCTCACTTAAAATTTTAAGTTTTTTATGCTACATTTGGTATTGCATGTTTATCTTATTTTAAGTTGTCTAATGATCTCGCAGCAACGCGCGGGGTATCATCTAGTTTTTGAAATGAACACACACATGTTACATGGGCGTTGGGTTTTCATGTTAAGAAAGACAAGTGGTGGACCCAGAAACATCTCAAAGCCTCGAAAAACATGCTTAAAATGAATTTTTCGAACAAAATCACAACACAAAGTCACATAAGGTAGGCATGGCGAGACTAGAAAGCATGGGTAGGTGCCCGGGTTGTAGGGATGCTAGAACCGCCCCTAGAAACAACGACACATATTTTTTTTTTACATTTGGCTACAACCAAATGAAGATTTATTGCATACATGAGCATGTTTGACATGTTGCATCATCTTTACTTAAGTTTCCAAATCAAGAGGAAAATGGTGCAATGATACTGAAAAAAATGGTTGTGGCGGGAGATTCAGTATTGCATTGATCGAGGCCCCAAATTCTTCATGGATCAAACTTTTCAAATCCGCCGGCTAAAATGCCTTGCATCCGCCATATTTTAATCTTTCCTTTTCTAAACCTAGCATCTGCCCTTTTCAAAATCAAAAAAGGAAAAAGAAAAGAATGGATCAAAACAGTGGAGACATGACAATTCGTCGAGGGGAAAAAACAGCTCAACCACTATAGGCCATACTAACCGTTGGATCCACAGCTCCAAAGCCGTCCGATGTAGGTCAGGTTCCGGCACCCTCCCTTTTATTCGCTCCCCGAACCATCCCTCCAGATTTGCTCGCCCAGGGTTTTAGCCGCCGCCACCGCCGCCGGACCCGTCGCAGAGAGAAGCGCGCGACAGCGACGTCGGACGCCATGGTGCAGCGCCTGACGTACCGGAAGCGCCACAGCTACGCGACCAAGTCCAACCAGACCAGGGTCGTCAAGACCCCAGGTGAGATCTGCCTTCTCCACGGGTTCTCTCTGGCCGCGATTCGAGTCCCTGGGTCGTCCGTGCGCTGAACTCGCGTGTGATATGGTGCAGGAGGGAAGCTCGTGTACCAGTACACCAAGAAGAGGGCCAGCGGGCCGAAATGCCCGGTCACCGGCAAGAAGATCCAGGGGGTAAGCGTTCGCGTGTGATCCTTTGGCTTGAATCCGCTTGCCTACTGTAGTTCCACCTTGATTCGTAGCACTTTTGACGGTATACGTGTCTCCTGATTTTCTTTTCTGACCT
Source organism: Lolium rigidum (assembly GCF_022539505.1). NCBI lineage: Eukaryota > Viridiplantae > Streptophyta > Magnoliopsida > Poales > Poaceae > Lolium > Lolium rigidum. The sequence goes on along the minus strand of NC_061514.1, from coordinate 120,955,259 downwards.
CTGCGATCTTTTATATGCTGTATCTGTTTGATGTATGCTTCTGGCGTGGCGGTAGCAACTTTATTTGTTATTAAATGTTAGCGTCCTTAAGTGTTCCATGTGCATTGGTTCTGTAAAACATCAATTCTGCTAGTGCCCTATTTAAAATTTCATCTGCTATGCATGTTCTGAGCATTTGTTACTGCAGCATTTCCTATTGTAGTGTAGTTGGGCGGTTAAATTTTATTGCATCAATCATGAATATGCTGGTTCCAAAGGGAATGCAAAACTGATTACAGATTAACAATATGGTACTATTGCCACCATCCCTGCATTGTAGTGCAGGCGTGAATCTTGAAAATTTGCTGGGAGGTTTTTGTTATTACAACTGAAAGGGATGCTTGATTGCAACATTGAATAGCAGTTTATCACCAAAACAAGCAAGCCTAAGCCATCTGGGTTATAATTCCTAAAAGTTGTAGAATATGTTTGTGTGTTTATACATGTTAAAGGGCCTTCATTATTATGGTTCATAGTTGTTCGCTATTGATGAGTGTAGTGGGCTTGGTGAGTCTAAGTAAAATGAGCTCAAAAGTAAGTGGGCTTGCTCTTTGGGTTATATGTTGTTGTGGCACTTCTTAGTTCTTACGTCTGTCGCTTGATCCAATATTCCAATGCAAGAATCTCTTACTTAACAGTTTTTAACTCACATGAAAATAAGATCTGCTGAAAATAATTTTGCTCTGTTTATGTGTTGTTGGCAATTTATTTGCTGAAGATGTAAATATCTTTCATGCTGTATACTGTCAATGATTTGTCCTTGCAACTTTGCAAGTTATAATATTGTTTGTTTGATGTTGTAGATTCCTCACCTTAGGCCCACTGAGTACAAAAGATCCAGATTATCCAGGAACAGGAGAACTGTGAATCGTCCTTATGGTGGTGTTTTATCTGGTCCAGCTGTTAGGGAGAGGTTAGTACATCCTGTATGAACTGTTGGCTAATCATTCTCTATCTTCCGCCATCTAACAGTTTTTGTCACAGGATCATCCGCGCTTTCCTTGTTGAAGAGCAAAAGATCGTGAAGAAGGTTCTGAAGATCCAGAAGACCAAGGAGAAGCAACCATCGAAGTGAAATGGCTGAGGCCCTTTATACTCATGAGATTTTTTGGAGGACACTTGGTGACAAGTGCTGAGTCAAGCCTGCTCAGTATGCTAAGCTGGTGGTTTTCTGAATTAAACAAGATTTCAGTCCATTTTCTTGTTTTGATGGTGGATCTGGATATTGTTACCCAATGCTATTACTTTGTGTTTGACCTGAGTACTTGGTTTATACATCACGGTTTTAGGATATCTTTGCATTATTGTCACGGTGTTGTTGTGAAATGTTATGTGTCGTTGCCTTGTGTTCTTCTTGCTGATCCTGGAGAATTTTTCTTTCTTTTGAGTGACTATGCATACAAGATTGACATGTTTATGGTTAACGTAAACTCTGTTTTTCTTTACCAGCTATCCCTAACATGGAGAAATTGGTGTATATGCATAACATATGTTCACGGAATCTAAAACAACCTGTGCTTGCAAAAAATAAAACATGTGCTTCGTTATGCACCAACTGGACAAACTTTCACTCCGTTTCGCTGCCAGGAGAACATCTCGTGCTTTGGCAATAAGTGCCTTAATATGGATCATGCTTGTCACCAGAAGATTGTGACCGTTAGATCAACCCCTTGGTTGCATTTCGGAAAGTTTGGGAAGATGTTTCCAACTCAGAATTAATTTGTGCAGGACTGTTAACCTACAATGGTTCAACCATAATCTTCTTAAACATGTTTTCGAAAAAAATTGAACCCTTCGCAAGACAATAGGTCCTCTGGAAACAACAAACACATGTTTCACCATCCTAAAAGAATATCTTGGCATCTTTTACTCCATGGAGAAAATTGACTAGACATTTTTAACGAAAAATACTCCATCCGATCCAGATTAACCAACGCAGATTTAGGAAACGTTTATTGAACCTGCAACAACTAATTTGGATCAAAGGGAGTCATGATTCATGAATGATTTTCTAGTCCAACTAAAAAAAAAGAAAAATAATTGCATAACTGCCCCGGGTCCTCTTCCAGATTCTCAGGACCTGAATCCTGCTTCCCCAGTCCAGCCAACCCAAGAGCCCTATAGCCCAAAGCCCCAAATGGCGGCTCTCCTAAACCCTACGGCTCGGCGGCTCGCCGTCGCTGCCTTCCGCCGCCTTTCTACGCCGCCGGCGGTGGAGCCCTTCGTAGCCAACTGGAGCACCCAAGGTTCGCCCGCCCGCCCGTCCAGCCCCTCCCCCTCCTTCTCTTGCGCTCTCTGGTATAATCTTGCCTTGCGTTTGTGTCCTACGGAGTTTCGACTTTGGACAGTGCCTTTAATCTGGATCATACTTGTACTTATCTTATGAGCCATGATCAGTTGTGACTGCTTTACTGAATTCCATAACTGCTGCTCTGAACCACAAGGGACATGCTAACCGTGCTATTTCTGAAATTTTTAACAGCAAGACACAATTCCAGTCTGGTGGAGGTTAATGGCGGATTTGGTGAGATGGTTTCCAGCACACAGAAGTACTACGTGTTCGGAGGCAAAGGTGGTGTTGGGAAAACAAGCTTGGCGGCATCGCTCGCTGTGAAGTTTGCCAACCATGGTGAACCGACGCTCATAGTCTCTATGCACCCAGCACATTCACTGGGTGATACACTCGAACAAGTATCTGAACTCTTGTGTTATATTATAAAAGATGCTAGTGGGGTCAATTCGTTAGCATTTTTGCTGAATATCTTGCTTGTGCTGTCGATAGGACCTGAGTGGCGGTAAAATCGTACCTGTCACTGGAGTTGACTCTCTTTTTGCGGCCGAGGTAGGAGCAGCCACACCGTAATGTTTTGCAATATCCATTTTCATTCTTAAGTGTTATCAATTCGGTGTGCATAGCCACCCCCAGTTGTCCAATCAGAAAACACACGCTTTTATAGTCCACAGAGGTAGTGAATGCAAGAAGTTGATGTTCCATTTCATTGGTGGAACTGTATTTTGTCGTGTATCGATTGTACGGTTTCCAAGGGGTGGTGAATGCTGAATTGCTGATGCATATACATTTTTTGAAGTCATTGAGCGGATCCAGTTCTGCTCATGTTTTTTTTTTTTTTTGGTTTGATCGGTGGAACTTATTCTTTACAGATTGGCCATGTGGATGCGAAGGAGGACTCTTCTAGTTTTGGATCTTCAATGCGTAACATGCTGGGCAAGATAGGGCTTGGAGTTCTTGCTGATCCGGTAAACATTGGCTCAGAATTTTGTTCTTTGTCTCTCTATTGTGCATTTGAATGGGTTTCTAATCCCACTACATTCAAGTATCAAACTGAAGTTTCCTTCATGTAAATTCCGGTGACTGTTTTCAGTCCCTTTCTTGGCCATTTCCAATTTCCAATTAGCAAATGCACTGATAGGACACAAATCGATAATATAAAATGATTGGCAGCACAGTGCACCTAGTCAATGTCTTTTTCTGTAATTTTTCTTTTTTATTGCGTTCACATTGATGTGTAAAGCTTGTACTCCATAGGTTACAGCATTACATGTATGCTCACTGCTGCCCTTCCCTTCTCTTGATTGGCAACACACCTGAGGAAATGATGGGTCTTGGAGTTGGACTTGAGTTATTGGTGTGATATGCTTATGTTACTTCAATTTGTAGCACAGTATCAGTTTTTCATCATTACGTTTGCATTCCATTGCTCCACAAATTCACGAACAGTTTCGATTCCATATTGTCTGACATAGAGATGCCACAAGTAAAGCTTTGTCTGCTCTTCTTCCAGAAGAGAAGTGCTTCTGTTTTCATGTCTTACTAAATCACATTACTTATGCCTTTGATATCTTGCCACTTAAGCTGGGAAAAAATAAGCTGCATGAAATGCTGATGAAAACTCCTGGATTGGGGGAAGGCATTGCAATTTCAAAGGTATCAACCAAATATTACAGATTCTTGTGAGATGTATAAATGTTGATCGCGTACTTCTTAAAGTTCAATCATCATCTGATGCTTATCCTTTCCAGCTGATACAAATCGTCGAACTGCAAGAGAGCAATAAATTTAGGCGCATTGTTTTGGATACTGGGGCCACTGTATGCATTCTCCTCACTGAGCCCTGAATCCTTATGCACTGTATTTCCATTTCTTCCACTCCTAATGGATTACTATACTTATATTGCACAGGGGCATACACTTAACCTTTTGTCTGCTGCTACTTTAATGGAGAAGTTCCTCAGTATGGCCAATAAGGTGAGCTCTGGTGTAGCTGCTAAGTGCTAACCTTACCTCTTGTAGCTTTATCCTGGTTCCATGAACTTCATTTGACCGAGTATGTGTTTGTACATGTTTTTTTCGTTGGGATAATTACGTAACAGTAACCTAGTGTAGGTATTAGTGATTATTAAGGAACAATGGCATGGACAAAACAGTATCAAAGCTAACTTGATGGGAGACTTTTCCGCATTGTATTCACTAAACTTGATTATAGATTTATGGCCATGAGGTTGATTGCGAGGAAAGAGAAGAAAGCGAACAAACTTTATTATTAGGTTCAACTTGGTAATTTTTCTTTGACAAATAGAACATACGCTTAAACTTATAATGCAAAATACTTTTCACCTGGACATCTAAACTGTTTTGAAACCCTTTGTGCTCTTCTCCGTTATCTGTAAAAATATGACTTCGTTCATTAATCTTATTTTACTAAAGTATCCAAATCGATATTCATGAAGTACAAGATGGTATGTGGTATGCAGCATGTGCTCAAATGTCATTATGCATTTTGAAAACATTTTTGTCCAAACATGTGTTACTTTGAATCAAATTGTTAATTTAAATGTACACTACAAATTAGGCATCCATCTACATTGATGTAGGAAGCACTGAAGTTTTAACAGCTGTTGGAATTCTTTTGGAATTTTTCTTGAATTTAAGCTCTGCTGGGATCCTGGAACCAGTCTCATGTTTATGTGATTGTGGAAGTAAGTATAACATATGTAACTGCACATGGACATTTCAGGCTGCGAATGTAGCATCTTCATACCCTGCTCTTAAATCAGTTTTTGGGAAAGAGCAAATAGATGTAAGTACATATTATTTTCCAGTTTCAGTAGAGTAGGAGTATATATTTTAAGTATAGAGTACATACTGATCATCTTATTGTTCATAGCCTGCCAAGATAGAGGAACTGAGGCAGCAGATTGCCAGAGTACGTGATCTTATACAAGACCCACAGTTAACCGAATTTCTCATTGTGACGATTCCTACGGTAAATATTTGTACAATAGTCGCAACCGCTATTTGATGCAAAAGCTTGTTGAGGACAGAGAAGTATAAAACCCATTGCTCTTTTCAGGTGATGGCCATTACAGAATCATCAAGGTTTCATGCTTCTTTAAAGAAGGATGGTGCGCCAGCAACAAGGCTTGTTGTAAATCAAGTATTGCCTTTATCTGCCTCTGAATGCAGATTTTGCGCTGTAAAACGGAAGGTACAAAGTTGCTACCATTCTTGCAACTCACAGAACATCCTATGTGATTTCCGTGGTTCATATTGGCAAGGAGCTTAGTGTAACATAGATTTCTAAAAGCTTCTTCTGCCCAATGGCAGAGTCATAACTTAGCAAAGCTACATCCCTTGCAACTTGCCTTCTGAATTGCAGTCACCTTTCTGAATATAAAACCTGTCAATTTCAGGAAGAAACATGGGCCCTCAATATGATAAGTGCGGATCGTGAACTTGGTGGCCTAAAGCTAATCCAAGCACCACTGCAGGATGTGGAGGTCAAAGGCGTCCCTGCTCTCAGATTCTTCAGTGATGTGGTATGGAAATAGCTGCTATGATGTGTAGACATGATGGGAATTCTGGTTTCTTATCTGAAGCTGCAGGACATTGGTATGGGTGTAATGTGCCATGGCGGGGCTATCCTAGAAATCTCTAAAAAAGATGAAATCCCAGCAGGGTATCAGTCTGTTCAGGCTGTAGAAGTATTGAAGCTTGCCCCATTACGTAGAAATACTCGTGGGAAGCCTGGAACCGTTAGCTACCGCACTTGGGACACCAAAAAGTTTCAAGGGAAAAACTGTTCTCCTTTCTTGGTATCTGGACATTATCCTGTGTGCATAACTCAACAACTTGGGAAGAACCTATTGTGATCTTCAGTTTGCCCCCTATTTTGTCATAACTCAAACCATTTACATAAGCAAATCTGGACGTGCGCTATTGCAGGCTTGTTTTCATTATTATTAATCTTTGTTCAAAAAAATATATTATTAATCTGGATGGATAGTGGTTGAAAACACAACTACTTAACATATAAGACATCATGCAACATGCTCATAAACAGATTTCGTAGGTCATCTACATTACACAATAAGTATATGAGATGCAGCACTAGTATTCTTCTTCATCAAAGATGATGCGTTATGAAAAGCTAGTTGTATGCACTTCACATTCCACTCAACTAACGCAAACTGAAGAAGGTTTAAGTGTTTAACACACTATATGAAGCTCCGGTCAGCTTGCCTTTTCGCTCGTCTTAGTTTATTTCTGCTTTGCTTTCTCTCATTTTAAGAGTTTGCTTTCCGGCCACCTACAGGAGTGCCTTCTGTATAGTTTTCTCCTTCCATGAGACTTCCCACCGGCATTTGGATATAAAAATATTGGGCGGATGTTGAAGTAAAAACAAGAACCCCTTTTCTATCAATAACATAGCAGCTAGTATACCAATTCCTCTGTTTCACGAGGCATATAACTTTTTTGAAATTTGATTGCAAATATCGGGTGTGGCGGTGTGCATGCCATTTTCGAAATGTAAGGTCTTTCTTTTCTGCATTTAAGTGTACACGCTGCATGAATTCTTCTCAAGATGCCGACACAATTACGTCGTAATCATTTCTGGGAGGACAGAGAATGCCAAGATACAAAAATGTGATTGAAAAATCTACATTTGCAGTGTCCAGATATGTGAAGTAAATATTGGTGCAACTAAAACATAAGGCATTTGTGCATTTACACTGTGTTTTTTTCCCCTCTTCTACATGAAGCTTATTCTATTTAGCCGGTCCGGCATCATGCAGTACAGCTTGGCCTCACCTCTGGACGTTGTTACCTAATTTTCTAGCAAATATCGTGATTTTTGTGCATGATTCGCTGTTTAGATAAAGATGCACATGTCTAGGCAAAAGGTGAAGATAATACTGTATTACACAACACCAGGTGGCACCAATCCCATTGTCTTTGCGTATGAATGATTCACTCGTGACAAAATAGGTAAAGTGCTAAACACCAAAAGAGAGGAAATGATCTGCACGAGCACTGCCAAACGGCCCAAACCACACAAAGCCGCTTAACCCAGGAAAAGTGTACGCTAAGTTTGAATGCCCACTAATAACAAGGGGTTTGAAGCGTCATCTTACTATCTTAGTAGCCCAAATTAATATAGTACTGCCAATTAGTGCGAGCAGTTGAGCACACATTGCTGTACGATCGATTCCACGCTGGTCGGCTGGTGTTGGCAGAACTTTAAAACTAACTTAGGGACTAGCGACTCAATTCCATATCAATTGTTGGATGTCCACAATTCCACATATTAAAAGCCATCTACACAATTTTTTTTTGCAAAGCACAAACCAAACGCTCACAAATACGTACATACACTCACCAATATGAACACACGCACGCACACCCTACCCTATGAGCACCTTCGAGAAACTGGTTCATGAACTTGATCCGGTGGGTCTTAAGATTGACGAAGTCACCACATACGCATCGCTATCGACGGGAACGTCGCCTTCCACTGAAGAAAATTCTGTCTTTATGAGACACCAAAGCGTCAAACATAGGATTTAAACTCTGGTGGGCTAGGGGTGCCACTGCCCTCCTAACCATCCAACCACAGGTTGGTTCTCGCCGTCTAGACAAACCTGCGGCGGTCTTGATATAACACATGAAACTCACACCACACACCCGATCCCTGATCATAAGGAATAGATCTGCGCCCACAACACTAGCAACACTTAACGCTAGAATATGTAGGCCTAAAGCGGGTCGAATACACAAACTAAGGACCCGCCCTAGTCCTCGCGTGCAGCCTCTTGATCTCGTCCAGCGCCACGTTATTCCTCTATCTTATTATAAATGCGACAATCAAATAACGAAAAATGAAAAGGAAATCGTAACGGTAACGGAGGCACAAGATTTTAACGTGGAAAACTCCTCCAACACGCGCGGGGGGGGGACCACGATCGCCAACCAACAAAACTTTACTATATCGGAAGTTTTTACAAACGTCGTAGGTTATCTTATAATCTGATAAACCCTAGCCGGTGGCTTACATGGGGTATATATAGACTGCGGCAACGATCAGCTTCGACCCAAACCTCCGACAATGGGCTTCACTCTGCTTGTCAGAAGTTAGCCTTCCTTTAATATAAATTTGGATCACAGCATAACATGTTTGATCAGAACTTGCATGTGAATCAACATACGGAAGAAAGCCTTAACCTGATTACCTATCCGATTTTCTTCAATAGTTAGTTTATTTCTAATATTTTAAAGGGTGATCAACTAAGAGATGTAAAGGTGAGCCAAATTAATCTACGAAGAGAACCCGACATGATGAGAGAGTGCAGTGAAATTACCAGCCCAGCTGGGTTTCAATCGCAGTGTAGGAGTCCCTTACTCCTGCCCACCTAAAACTCGTCATATGGCATGTATAATTCTTTTTGATTATAGTCATCTAAGTATAGGCCGTTAGAGGGGCCCTGGCGCTTTGCCACGCACAAGGAAAGTTTCCCTCCAAATAAGCTGCCCTCGTGGAATGAGGAACTGTAGCTGCACCGAAAGCGAAGTCCTCATGGACCCGATTTTCATTCGGCCACAATGACCACCGGTGAGAAGCTGGTAACGTTTCCATTTTGACTCAGCTGCATGTATATGCACATGATTGCATCGGTTTAGGGCATCTCCAATAGGTTGACGTATTTTAAATATTCGAAATATCCGGTTGTGTCCGTTTGCATCGGTATTGGCACCCCCTTGGTTTGTTTCAAGCTTGAGGGGATGCCGCGGTATCACATCATCACTATCTTTTATCTTTTTACTATCAAGTAGTGTCATATCATGAGTAGGGAAGTTATCATATAAGATGGATTGCAGTATGGAAGTATATCTCTCTTTTAGTTGGTTATCTATGTATCCCTTGGTGTGAGTTATCGTTATGGAATATTAATGAGAAGTTTTATCATTTATATATTGCACATCTTATTTTAGTTTGCAATCTCTATTATATGATTGATCTTGTTGTTAGTATTTGTATCACTTTGGGAGCATTGAGTAAATCTATTTGGTTTTGGCAAACTTAGAATTGGTCAATAGCAACAACACTTTGAGTTTAAGTAGAAAAAGGAACACTAAAAGAAAAGTTCTGATAGACAACGTCTCAAAATCGTCCGCTAAGGGGTATTTTTCGTCGCCTATGGGCCTAACCCGACGATATGGGTTCTGTTGTCTAAAGTGCGTCAGGCAAAGTCCTACGACGGTTTTTTCGGTCCGTCGCGCTTGGGCGCCCTTCCGCCACGGAAAATCGGACCGTTGCAGAAATGTTTCCGGGAGCCCGTTGACTGCTGACGTCATGCAAACTGACACGTGGCAGACGCCGTTAACTGGCAGTTAACGGCGTTAACCGGCCGAAACCCCGTGGTAGATGGTAGGCCCACACGAGGCATGCCACGTCTTAAGCGGGCCGGCCCATTAAGTTTGCGGGCCGGGCCAGCCGACTTAGTTTGACCGGTCAACTATATAGTCGGGCTGGTCCATTAGTTACGTGGGCCGGGCCTAACCTATAAGGTTGACTTGTCAAAACATTAATGGGCCGACCCACTAAGCATGTGGGCCGGGCCGAATGCACTCGTTTGACCGGTCAACAAGCAAAAGGGCCGGCCCAAAAAACATGTGGGACCCACTTTCCTGTTATCGGGCCGGCCCATTTACCAAGTAGGGTCCACCTTAAAGCAAGTGGGCCGGCCCAAGAAGTTATTGGGCCGGCCCAATAGCATGTGGGTCCCACTTTCCCGCTATCGGGCCGGCCCATTTAGTACGTGGGGTCCACATTAGATCAAATGGGCCGGCCCACCAAGCCGTGGGCCGGCCAAAGCACGGTGGGTCCCACTTTCTCGTTAATGGGCCAGCCCATTTAGTATGTGGGGTCCACCATATAGCAAGTGGGCCGGCCCAACAAGATAGTGGGCCGGCCAAAAACACAAGTGGGTCCCACTTTCCAGCTTAAAGGGCCGGCCCATTTAGTATGTGGGGTCCACCATATAGCAAGTGGGCCGGCCCAACAAGATAGTGGGCCGGGCCGAAAGCACAGGTGGGTCCCACTTTCCAGTTAAAGGGCCGGCCCATTTAGTATGTGGGTCCACCATATAGCAAGTGGGCCGGCCCAACACGCTAGTGGGCCGGCCAAAACACAGTGGGTCCCACTTTCCTCTTAAAGGGCCGGCCCATTTAGTATGTGGGGTCCACCATGTAGCAAGTGGGCCGGCCCAACAAGACAGTGGGCCGGCCAAAAGCACAAGTGGGTCCCACTTTCCGTTAACTGGCCGGCACGAGAAGTAAGTGAGCCGGCCCAAAATGTAAGTGGGTCCCACACTATCGATAATGGGCCGGCCCAATCTGTTAAAGGGCCCCGGTTGTTTGACTAGTCAACTTGCATTAAATTTCATGAGCCTAAAATCCGATATCAATGATACACACAATTACATACACAAATAAAATAACTAGGAAAATTACAAGGCAATTAATGTGCCCAAATAAAAAAAATTACATAGAATCATTGAGGACTTCTATTAGCATCATCGATAACACGTTGACATTTGACAATCGCCTTGATTGAATCTTGTGTACTCTTGGTCAACATATCGCCTACGAGACCTTAAAGCAAGCAATACCATGTCTTTTGTAAAGTACAGACCTTGAGATGTTCACTGTTTGATGAAAAGAATGGTCTAGGTTGACGGCTATGAGAGGATGTATCGAACAAAGATCGAACTTTTTGTGGGCCTCTCTTCTAATGAAGATTGCTTCATCGAACCGCATTCGATAATAATGCAAAAAGAGTTAAACGATGAACTATGCAAACATGTATTAAGCATTGTCGATATGAGATAGTCACAAGTACTAAGCGCGGACTTACATTATATCGTTGCATAGGCTCACGCCGAACCTTTTTGCGCTCTATCTTCTACTAAGGACTTCTTCATTACAACCGCATTCTAGTAATATTGCAAACATAGTTACAACAGTGAACTATTCAAACATTTATTATGCAATGTAGATATAAGATAATAACAAGTTGCATAAATAAGACAATGTATGGAACTTGTACTAAGCGTACTTACATCATAATGTTGCACAGTGGTCGCTTTGGCGACTATCTTCTAATGATGACTCGCTTCACTAAAACCGCATTCGGTAATATTGCAAAAATAGTTACAACAATTAACTATTCAAACATGTATTACGCAATGTAGAGATCGGATAACAAGCATGTAGCAGAACATACCGGCTCGCCGCAGGTCCTTCTCTTGCGTGCACTAGTCGTGGTCGACATGCCCGTCATTTTAGGTTCAGCCACAAGTGAAATGCTAATCCTCCTGCTCCATTGTCCTTAATCCGTGTTTAGATATCACATTTAAGACCAAGTCACCTGGTTTCAAATAACAAAAAACTTGAGCCGCCAAATGAATAAGCCAATATTTACCAGATATCGATTGAAACCAACTAGATGTTGCTTTGCATGAGATACGAATTTCGGACATTCAGATTTAGAGTAGGGTAATGCCAAGGTTTTCCACATAAAGTAAACCGGCATTAAGAATGACCAAATGTCGGGTTCAAATCACCTTCGCAGCTTGCTCCAAGACAAGCATATCAAATAGGCAGAAACATAGTAAAGCATGGATGGCATTGCTATGGCAGGGTTCCAAGTGTTTATCTCTTGCATAAGGAACAATGCATATAGGTTATAGATAATAACGGAAGTAAACCGCCAAAGTTACCAAGCTATAAGCTTAAAGACGTAGGTATAAGAGCAAGCATGATTGGAAATGCACATAGCATGATTATAAAAGCGAGTAAAAGAATAAGCGAGTACACGAGAAAAACAGACTACAGCTAGCGGCTAGCGGTGAGCTAATGACGTGGTATAAGAACAACCAGATTGGAAATGCCCATAGCATGACTATAAAAGGAATAGCATGTAGTACAAAAACAGTTGGCAGCAAATGAATGGGTCCCCTATAAATATGTGGATGCACACAAGTGTCGATAGAATGAACAGGATGGTAGCGACCGGATAATGCTTTGGTACTGTACAATATTTAAACGAACTTCATGCGAAGTAACACATCAAGAAATTTAATGGCATATGAGATCTGCAAATAACTACACAAAACATGGCTAAAGAAACACCGCGATCTAACGGGCCAGCGTACTAACCAAGCTGCGGCGGGGTGGACGGGGCAGCAACTTGCATTCCAGCGGCGGCGAACGCGGGAGACGATGAGTCGACCCTGCTTCGTAGAAGCGGGCGTTAGTGAAGCAGATCTGGTTGGCTGGCAAGGGATTCGGTGAAGTTGATACAGCCGCTGCGCCGAGGTAGTCGGTGGAATAGATCGGCTTCTGTGGAGGGGGGGCGGTGAAGTAGACACGGTTCCGTTGGAGAGGATCCGGTGCGTCGACAGGAAAGGCGTTGATTGCTACGCTGTGGATGAGGTCGGCGGTGAAGCAGATCCGTCGGTGGCGAGGTCGGCGGTGAAGCAGATCCGGCGGTGGCGAGGTCGGCGGTGAAGCAGATCCGTCGGTGGCGAGGTCGGCGGTGAAGCAGATCCGTCGGTGGCGAGGGCGGCGGGGGAGTGGATCAGGTGGGTGGACAGCCAACACGATCAAGGCTACGCTGTGGAGGAGTATGTCGGCGGCGAAGCAGATCTAGTACTGTAGAGAGTCCGAGCTTTGGCGTGTGAGAGTATTTTTGAGCTAATGGGGCGAATGGTTGGTGGGTGGGTGGGCCTGTGGGGAGGGTTCGGGATCTAGGCAAGATATTTCATTGTTACCGAATGAGCCCTCCATGGTTGGTGGGTTGTAGCTTCCGGACCAGGGTTAAAAGGGTAAAACTGGTCACGGGATTTTCGAATGGATGCGGCGGGATGATTTGGCGCGCGGCCGAAATTTTCAGTTTCAAGCTACGAGCAGAACGACAAAAATAATGTTCTTCCCCAGGGAGCTCTCATTTCTTCCTCTTCTCTTTCTCTCTCGAGTCTCTCCCACTCCCCTGGCTCCTCTCCCCTTCTCTCCGGCAGCCTCGCCGGCCGGAGACGAGGCCGACTTCTCTCTGTATATCGTACACCCTCCGAACTAAATTAATTGATTCAACTTTCCTTAGACGTGTATGTATCTCGAGTAAAAACATGTGTGGATACATCCATATTTAGATAAGCAAAGTTTAGTCAGTTAATTTGGATCCGAGGGAGTTCATGTTGTTGTAAGCTTAGATCCAGTGTTTCCCATGAGCAGAATGGCGCAATGGAGTCGGGGATCTCGTCATCGGCTTCGGATCCGGCCTACGGTGAATCCGGCGGATCTTGCCGGCCAAACCCCGATCCGGTGCCATCAAGGTGATGGCGCTAACGGTGAGGCTTGCTTTGGTCGGTGCTTCGGATCCGGTCAATTGGGAAGTCAAGCCGCTAACGTTCACAAGCTCGGGGCATACGACGACGTCATCCGTCTTGCCCGTGAACATCTTGGCCTTTCGGCCTCTCGAGCCAATGTGCCGTTGCTCGAGGCCCTTCTTCTCCTTCGTCCTGGCGACTACCGGCGACACCGTCCCAAGTGGTGCGTCCCCGGCGACGGAGTTGCTGGAAAGGATGCGGAGCAGAGATCTGATGTGCGGTCCAGAAGGACTCGATTGATTTTCTTCTATATATTTTGGGGTCCTTTTTGTAAAGTTGCAGGTCCTATTAGTTATTGTCTAGTTCTCTTGGACCTCTATGTAATTTTTTGGACTAGTTTCCATTTGCACCGATAAACTTGAATTTTGACAAGTTCACGGGAAAAAAATTCCTTTGCACATATGGCCTATCATGTATGAACATTCTTGAGTTTTAAACTATATGTAATGGCCAGCACTTGCGCAAGGGGCTCGTCTAGTGCGCACTAGTTTCCATTAGCACCGATAAATTTGAATCTTGACAAGTTCTTGGAAGAAAAAATTGATTCACATATAGCCTATCATGTATGGACATTATTTGGATTCAAACTATACATAGATGGCCAACACGTGTAAGAGGGGGTCCTCTAATGTGCACTAGTTTCCATTAGCACTGATAAATTTGAATCTTTACAAGTTCTCGAAAAAAAATTGCTTCACACATATGCCCTATCATGTATGAACATTATTGGGATTCATATTATATATAGATGGCCAACACTTGTGCAAGGGGTCCTCTAATTCTTGGGGATTTCAATCTATCTATCACTCTCGATCTATCGTTGGTGGCCGTAACAACACACATATGCATGCACTTTTTGCGCAAAGGCGCGGGTGCCTCTAATAATTCATGTGTGTGCGTATATTTGAACATATTCTTGGGGATTTCAATCTCTATCTCTCGATCTATATATCGTTGGTGGACAAGAAACACACTTATATATATACGCATGCACTTTATGCGCAAAGGCGCGGGTGCCTCTAATAATGTGTGTGTGCACTCGATCGATGATCCCTAAACCTTAAACCCTAAAACCCTAATCCCTAATTATACCCTAAACATACACCCTAAACACCCTAAACACTAAACCCTAGACTCTAAACCCTAAACACTACTCCATATACACTAGACCCTAAACCCTAAACCCCAACCCTTGACCCTGAACCCTAAACCCTAAACCATAAACCCTAAATATATTTCAATCTCTCTCTAGATCTATATATCTTTGGTGGCCAAGAAACTTACTTATATATATATACGCATGCACTTTATGCGCAAAGGCGTGGGTGCCTCTAATAATTAATGTGTGTGTGCACTCGATCGATGATCCCTAAACCTTAAACCCTAAAACCCTAATCCCTAATTATACCCTAACCGTACACCCTAAACACCCTAAACACTAAACCCTAAACCCTAGACCCTAAACCCTAAACCCTAAACACTAAACCCTAAACCCTAACCCTAGACCCTAAACCCTAAACACGTACTAAACCCTAAACCCTAAACCCTAGACCCTAAACCCTAATTAACCCTAACCCTAACCCTAAAACCCTAGCTAGCTAACCCTAAAACCTAAACCCTAATTAAACACTACATATATATATATAGGCCAACGACACTTAATTGCGCATCAAGCAGGCGACCAAATAATTAGCGCTAATAAATTAATTAACTTGTTGAATCTTGACAAGTTCTCTCGAATGAAAACACATTTGATTAAGTTGCCTCATAATATATATACAATTAGTGTGCATGCGCGCATGGCATACCTTGCACATATGATCATTCGTGCATATATTTCAATATATATATGAACATATTCTTGGGGATATATATATATATTTCAATCTCTCTCACGATCTATATATATCGGTGGTGGCCAAGAAACACACTTATTATATATATACGCATGCACTTCATGCGCAAAGGTGCGGGTGCCTCTAATAATGTGTTTGTGCACTAGATCGATTGATGATCCCTAAACCTTAAACCCTAAAACCCTAATCCATGATCCCTAATTATACCTTAAACGTACACCCTAAACACCCTAAACACTAAACCCTAAACCCTAGACCCTAAACCCTAAACCCCAAACCCCAAACCCTAAACCCTAAACCCTAAACCCTAATTAATTAACCTTAACCCTAACCCTACCCCTAAAACCCTAGCTAGCTAATCCTAAATCCTAAACCCTAATTAAACCCTACATATATATATAGGCCAACGACACTAAATTGCGCATCAAGCGAGCGACCAACTAATTAGCGCTGCTTAATTAATTAACTTGAATCTTGACAAGTTCTCTCGAATGAAAACACATTTGATTAAGTTGCCTCATAATATATATACAATTAGTGTGCATGCGCGCATGGCATACCTTGCACATATCATTTGTGCATATATTTCAATATATTTCTGAACATATTCTTGGGGATAAATATATATATTTCAATCTTTCTCTCTCGATCTATATATATATATATCGTTGGTGGCCAAAAAACACACTTATATATACGCATGCACTTTATGCGCAAAGGGGCGGGTGCCTCTAATAATGTGTGTGTGCACTCGATCGATGATTCCTAAACCTTAAACCCTAAAACCCTAATCCCTAATTATACCCTAAACGTACACCCTAAACCCTAGACCCTAAACCCTAAACACTACACCCTAAACCCTAAACCCTAAACCCTAACCCTAGACCCTAAACCCTAATTAAACACTAAACCCCAAACCCCAAACCCTAAACCCTAGACCCTAAACCCTAATTAATTAACCTTAATCCTAACCCTAAAACCCTAGCTAGCTAATCCTAAACCCTAAACCCTAATTAATTAACCTTAACCCTAACCCTAAAACCCTAGCTAGCTAATCCTAAACCCTAAACCCTAATTAAACCCTACATATATATATAGGCCAACGACACTAAATTGCGCATCAAGCAAGCGACCAACTAATTAGCGCTAATAAATTAATTAACTTTGTTGAATCTTGACAAGTTCTCTCGAATGAAAACACATTTGATTAAGTTGCCTCCTGACAAGGTATTAACTTGTCAATGCCTATGGATTGTAGGCTAGGGTTTAGTTGGAAGTAGAGGGCAAGTAGATCTCGAAGGTTTCAGCCGAAAAGTACTCGACGATTATGAAAACTAGGGTTTGTAGACAATGATTCGATGATCTCACGTCCCTCGACTCCCCCTTATATAGGAGGCGGAGCCGAGGGATTCTTGCTGTACAAGTTACAAAGTCCGGGAAGGTTTCAAACTCTTCCCGTAAGATTACAAATAAGACTTTCTATTACAACTCTAACTTTCTTTAATAACATCTTGGGCTTCCGAATCTTCTTATTCTTCGAGTAGTGGGCCTTCAATAAACCCCGGGTACTATCTTCGGCAGGCCCATTAGGGATGCCTATGTCAGTAGCCCCGAGATTTTGCTTGAATCGTAGAGTCGGGGAAAATCTCCATCGTTTATTTTTACTCGACAACTTAAACTTTTCTATATTTCTTCATATAAATTTCTATATTGTACATGGATAATGGTAGTTGGGGCTAGTTCATCCGACGGATCGGGTACTAGTTAACCGCTCTAGTGGCAATCCGCAAAACCTACTTCAAAATCACGTCCCCGGACATGATTTCGGGATACTGGTGTAAACTTCGACAGGTGCCGCTTAAGGTCTTACCATTCCGTCGAGTCCCAGATCATATTTATCGGTACCTAACGCGTCCGTTAGGATTTTTCTTCGTATCTCGATGATACGGATAAAAGTAGCAAACCGACGTCGAGACGGCGCCACGCCTCACGGAATTTATCCGGGGTCTTACCTTCGCAAAGTTTTGCGGCATTCGGAAATTGATCGCAACTTCGGCGTTCGAGAATATATTGTCGAGTGCTTATTCGGCTGATGGAATGGCACATTTTATCGAGTCACGGATGACTTATATTGCTCTCCCGATGGGAGTATATACAGAGTTATTTATAACTCGAAATATACTCTCTTGTTGTTCTATGTTTCTTCTTTTCATTCTGACTTTCTTTCTTTTTTATAATTTCATCGGGCACGCGAACAGCGTTCCCGATGGGAGTAGCCCCCGAGGCTACAGCCAAGGACTTGTGCTTGGTTGTAGGCTCCACGCTATTATGCCGCTATATTTTCTTTCTTTTCCGAAGTTTTATAATTTCTCGGGTGCGCGAACAGCGCTCCCGATGGGAGTAGCCCCGAGGCTATGAACAAATATTTGTATTTGATCATAGGCTCACACCATTTCTATCTTGTCTTTATTGAACTCTTCATTTTTCCAAAGTAGCCCCCGAGCATTTGTTCAAAAACTTGTATTTGATCAAAAGCTCTTGAATACTTTTTCATGTCGCCTTTTAATGCAACTGTTAAGCCGAATTTTTCTTCTGTCAAGGTGACGTTATTGCTGACGATAGCCACGATTGCTAATCAAAAATTTGCGACAAGTCTTTTCTCGCTGCCATGCGGGCCCAGTTGATCCACTATCTTGACACGTCGTGCAAGTGGGGGACACACGTCCTCCGCTTTTACGGCGCACGCACCGTAACTTCTCCATCATTAAATTACTTTTTTACCCTTGTTGCAACGTGGCTATCATCTGTCACACATTTTCCTTATCCAACGGTCCGTCGTTTCACCGCACCCCTATATAAGATCATCTTCTTCCTCCTCGGACACTTCCGCTCACGCCGTCCTCCTTCTCTCATCTGCAAATTTCCTCCTGCGATTCACAACCTCTTGAGCTCCTCACCTCCAGACTGCAAATCCTGCGCCATTGTTGATGCCGCCGCGCCGTTTGACGAGGCACAGCACACCGGACTCCTCCATGGCCGCTGCGGATCTTGGATCGGCGGAGTGGGAAAGGTCGAAAATTTCCTCGCAAGACATCAACATGTTGAAGAAGCTGGGGATCAGCAAGAAATCCAAGGCGCTGTGCTTCCCCAGTGAGGAGAGCTACCCAATCCCTCCAATGGGGTACCGGGTATGTTTTGTCGATCACCTCATCCGCGGTCTGTCCGCCCCCATTCATCCTTTTCTCCGTGGATTGCTTTTTGTCTACGGTTTGCAACTCCACCACCTCACGCCAAACTCTATTCTTCACATCTCCATTTTCATCACACTTTGCGAGGCCTTCCTTGGCGTCCAGCCTAACTGGGCGCTATGGAAGCGCATTTTCTTCCGCCGCCGTAATGGCTCGCTCCAATGTCGCCTATAATATAGGCGGCGTTGTAATTTCTGTTCGTCCCACTGTCGACTACTTCGACGTCAAGCTTCCTGACTCAGTTCAAGGATGGCGCAAGAAGTGGTTGTACATTCAGGAGGAAAACCATGGATGTGCGGAGGACAACATTCCTCCTTTTGACGGCGCCGAAAAAATCTTTCGCCGCCGTTCCTGGACGCGGAGGCCACCGAAGAAGAAAGGGCGTCGACGTAAACCTTGATGACTCGTATCCGCGAGTTGCAAAATACTCGTGGCCAAGAATTATCGGGTATCCAAATCATCGCATACTTTCTTAGTACTAGAGTACGGCCACTTCAAGCTCGCAAATATCCTCTCGGAAATATGCCGGCGACGAAGACGTAGATCGGTCTGTCGGTGAATTTGGAGGTCAAGGATTTAGAAAAACTTGTCCGAAAAATTTCATCTCTCAAGCAAAAGAGATGCTTGTCCCTTCTTCTTGCCGTGTGACGCTGTTCAGCGCCGCCAATCCACTTCCCAAGGTAATCTTTGTCTATTTGTCTTGTTGTTGCTTTGCTATCTTTTTGTTGCTTCTTTCCTGATATCTCTCCCTGCTTTATTTTGCACAGGATCTGTTGACTGCCAAAACCCACCGGCGGGCAGCGGCCTTGTCAACACCGTAGAGCCGGGAAGAGCCTAGAGCTGCGGCTGGCTGAGACCCCTCCGAGCGACGGCCCGCAATGCTCTTCTGGTCACACGCGGCGATGCGAAGTGCAGGGCGTGCCACCCGACCTATACCCGGTCGGGAAGGTGATGGGGATGCCTCGCTTAGTTTCCCGCAGGGCATACATGTAAACATTAAATACGAGCCTCGATCGGCTCTCGGGTTATCCCGTGAATCGGCTCAAAGAGCCGATCCACCCATGATTCGTACGGGGTGCACGAATACTTGGTGGTCCCGCTTGATCAAGATAGAGCTAATGAGATCTACGACGATTTAGGGTTTTCACCGCATAATCGGATCATCCTACTCCAGGTTGGGCCTCGCGGCCACGCACGGTGCTCGTAAGCCGATCCTAAACAAGGCCTAAAAACCAACATGAAGTTGATCCTCGGAACATCCTGTTTAGGATTTGCAAACGCCACCCTACGTGCCACTGGATCCTCCCCCCCTTTGTAAGGCCTAACTATTGCAGATATTAAACTAATCCTTGTAGAACAAGGAGCAATCGTAACGGATCATATCTACTGAATAATGATCAAGCGGGGTGCCGCCCCCCACCCGAGATAGGTGTGAGGGCGGCTAGATATGCAAGGGTTGCACTACGTAAGCATGCTTAAACGAAGAACAATGCTAACCCTAACACATCTATGATAACTACGTTGCTCGCCATCAAAAGCGCTTCGCACGAGCAACGCATGAACAACGTGGGCTTGTGCTGCCTAGATCGCAAGATGCGATCTAGGCAGCATGTCGCTTACCTGATAGAAACCCTCGAGACGAAGGAGTTGGCGATGCGCCGAGATTGGTTTGTTTTGGGTTGAACGTGAGTTGTTGTTTATTCCATAAACCCTAGGTACATATTTATAGTCCCGCGGACTTTCTAATGTGGGCGTGCACCAAACCGTGCACGAGTAAGATTCTACTTTCTAAACTAAGATGCGATCTAATATTTTACGTATACAAGGGCAATTAAACCCAACTTGGTATAACAGGCCGATTCACGTAATCCTCCATGTATATTTCTTTAAGCCCATCTTGATTGCGGCCCACCTCTCGACTCGGTTAAATTCTCGGTGATAACACATGCCCCCTGGTTTTGGAATTGGTAATTCCAAAATCACTCGCTTCCTTCGTTGGGTCATGTCGTGGCGTAACCGTCGCAGCATCCCTCATGATGATGCCTTGCCTTCTCAACTTCTCCGCGTGACCCGGCAGTTTTTTTTTCTTTTTTAGGCATCACTTCCTCGGAACCGCCGTGGCATTGAATTTCCACTATATCCTCCTTCGATTTAACCGCTCCGAACAGTTCTCCTCTCAGTATCTCCTTCGCATTAGCACTCCAAAAGCCCTCCCAGCCACCATGTCTTCTTCCTCCTCTGCCCCATCGAATCTCGCCAGCCAATCCTCCACGTCCCGCGAGCCGACGCCGGAGTACAACGCGGCGGCGGTCCATGCGGCCAACACCCGCCGCGCCATTGCGGCCGGGAGGAGCCGTAGCCACAACTTCTCCATCCGGTCCGAGGACGACAAGTCCTCGACGGATGGGGAGAGCGACCTCCGCTTCCTCGCCGGCGGGGAATCGGAGGAGGAGAGCGATGACGATCGCTTCTCCCGGGATGACTTCACCTCCTCCGAGGGGTGAAGGAGGAGGAAGAGGAGGAGGAGGACGGCGACGAGAGCTCCTCCGACGAGCCGCCGGCCAAGCGGTTCTGCCCTTGGCCGGGCAACCTTAGCGATTTCGACAGCGACGAGGACGACGCTGACGAAGAGGACGAAGACAACGAGGGCCCGGTCGGCGGCCATTGGAGCGACGACGAGTCCGCCGGAAGCAGCGCCGACAGCGGCGACGACGGCGACGACGAGGGCAGTGATGGCCCGTAGATAGGACTTCTAGAATAGGGCCAGTAGTAGTAGATGGGGCAATGTATCCCCTAGTATTTCCTTTTGAGAGCAATTAGCTCTTTATGTAAGAAATCTCGCCTATCAATGAAGAACTGTTCCCCAATTTGATTTTGCCGATTTCTTCCGAGTTTAATTGAGCCGATTCCCTCTTCTACTGACCTTGCCGATTCGTCCCCTTTGCCAATGTGTAATGAGCCGATAGCAACGCATCGGTCCTTCGACATTCATCCTTCTATTCTTCAACTCCTTAGCGAGCGCTCATCGTTTTGTGAAGAAGGTTGCAACGAAGATCAGCCGATGGTACTTCAATTGGTTCCTCAATAGAGCATCTACCAGTGCCCGTTGCCCCCGAGTCCCAGCCCAAGGCAAAACAGAGACGAGGATACGCAAATTAGCCGACCGGACCTCGGTCTTGATCATGTCTCGAGGGAGTTTCTTATGCGAGCCAGCCGATTCGAACACAAATCGGCTTCTCAAAGCAGAGAGCCTTCAAGGTGAGCTGCCCCCCGAGCTTCCTCAGTTCTTGCCGGCCAGACCGGCTCCTTTCCTTTGGTGGCATTGCTCTTGAAGAGAGGATCCGAGCCTCCAAACTACTCCATTGAGGAGTTTCTTCATAAAAAATCTCCCTTTGTGCTCCATTGCCCCTCTGATCATAACAGTTATCCCCCTTGAGTCGATGGCCACACATCGGCTTCCACATCCTTAAGTCGATGCCTGCTGCATCGGCTGTGCTCGAAAATTTTCGAATTTTCACATCTTTTTTTTTTTACGGCCGACCTGTGCATCGGCCCCCATATTCCAATACCCATCACCAGAAGATGAGATGCTTCCGTTGCATATCCTCGTATTTTATCTACTCCGGGTGCCCCCGAGCCGATTCTCGTCAAGAGAGTTGATGGTATCGGCCTCGTTGGATAACATGTTGAACCCGTGCAGTAATGGTGGGTGAGGATAATTTTGGCCGATTGCCGGAATCGGCCTCCACGTTGCTTGTTCGATGAAGGATTTGTAGTGTCCCTCCATAATTTTGGGGCCGATCACAAGGATCAGCCTTGCCCGATTCGCTCATTGGTTTGATCTTGCTATTCGGTTAGGCTGGATAAAACCAACCCAACCTCTGACTTGATGCGCTTGCTGTCGTCCACCTTGAGTGCACCGTAGAGTCGTGGAGCACTACGTTCCGTTGGAAGGACGAGTACCATGTTTGTACCAGCCGATGTCTCATCATCGGCTTTCCTCTGTTTGGGGCGCCACTCCATTTTCCGTGGACGACCCTCTTCATCCAGGGTTCGCTGAACCTTTGCAGCCAGATCAGGTCGTGCCTTCCTTAGCGTATGCGGTATAACCTTTCGGCTTCCTCCAGGCCGCGCAATCGCTGAACCCTGCGCTTTTGGGAACGGCTGAGTCCGCCAGGGCACCACCTTGGCCGGTGGTACCTGTCTTCTTCTACTTCTCCCTCGTCTTCTGAATCCTCAAGATCTGCCCAACGAGGTGACTCAGCGCGTTTGCTTTGTGGCGGGAGAGGCCCTAGGCGCTCGAACACGTACACGTTGGCTGCCTCCTTCTTCTTCTTGTTGCATTCTCGGGCAATTGCCGATTGTGGGCAATCGGCTCATTCCCGAATCCCAGCAGGTGTCCGAAGAAGGGGCAGTCCCGTTGTCCGGCGTTGTCATCTTGCTCCCTTGATGTTTCCGTGGCACAGCGCTCGTGCTCCTCCTCATCGCGATCCTCGCCGACGATGTCTTCTCGGCTTCTCTAGCCGCACGATCTCCTCTATCATCATAATTGGACCGTCGGTGTTGGTCATACTGACTCACATATTTGTTGAGGAGGTGATTAGAGAGAGGCCGTTGATATCTTATGTTCTTCACCTCTCCCTCTGTGACGTAGCGCTTGCCATCATGACGGAGCCGATCGCGTGGAGCGGCCTCCTCTCGTATCCTTGCTATGAGAGCAGCTGCCCTCATCTCCATCTTTGCCAAAGTGGTTCCCGTGTCCTACCATGTTGATGCCGAACGAGGGACCCGGCCGGCAACCCTCGTGGTAGGTAACTTCCACCATGTTAACGGCGGGGAAGGGTTGGGTGTCGACCTTCATGGCGTACCGGTTGAAAATTAGACGCCCTTCTCTATCGCCGCTTGGATGTGCCGACGCCACACCCCGCAGTCGTTGGTGGCATGGGAGAGCGAGTTGTGGAATTTGCAGTACGGCTTTCCGTTTAGCTCTTTCGCCGTGGGGAACTTGAGACCTTCGGGAATCGTCAATCTGTTTCTCCTTGAGCAGGAGGTCGAAGATTTGTTCGGCCTTGGTCACGTCAAAATCAAATCCCCGGGCGGCCCCGGTGGCTTCACCCATTTGCAGGACACGGGGTTCCTCCCCGAGTCCACTCAGCCATCGCTATTTCTTGGTCTCCCGCAGTGCACTTCATCTTCCTCTCGTATCGACCATGACTACTCGCACGCTTGAACTTGTCTTGGTACAGGTCCGGGTGGCGCCGTTCATATGCCGATAGTTTCGAACCATGTGCGCCGCCGAGGGATAATCTGCTTGGGAGGCCATGTCCTTGAGCTGTGTTGCAAGGCCTCGCTACCGCCAACTCGATCGCTTCCTTTTCAGCTTATACGAACCGAATAACATCGGTTCCTAAGATTCCCGAAGCGCCGGATGTACTCTATCACCGTTTCCCCGCGCTTCGACGTAGTTGTGCTAGATCGGCAATGCTAGACTCGGAAGCTTCGAATGGTATTGCATATGGAACTGTTCTTCCAATTGCTTCCAAGACCGGATGGAGTTTGCCGGCAAAGAGGTATACCATCCAAAAGCCGATCCCGTGAGGGACCGTGAAAAGAGCCTCACGCGTAGCTGATCCGACACCGAAGCCGGTCCTAGTTGAGCCAAATATCGGCCGACGTGCTCGATGGAGCTGGAGCCATCCGATCCACCGAATTTGGAGAAGTCGGGGAGCCGATATTTAGGTGGCAGCGGGATCATCTCGTAATCGTCGGGTACGGCTTGGAATAGCCGATCGCTCTTCTTTTCGGCACCATGCCGAACCGGTCTCTCGCATGGTACTCGATCCGATCCGCCGTGTCTGGCCGTAGGAGTTGCACTTTGAAGATTCGCCGGGGTGGCGTACTTAGCCAGCCATGTTTGCTTTTCCAGCTCCGAGCCAACCGCAGAGCCGGGCTCGGGAGTTTCGTCGGTGTGGCGTACTTAGTTAGCCACGTCCGCTTCTCAAGCTCGTTGCCGACGTTCCTCCCGTCTTCGCCGGAGTCCCCGATGTTGTGGCCTGGTTTGTGAGTGCCCAGTTACCACAATCTGGCACATACGTGCACGCGTATCCTTGAGGGATCTCCTTAGGCGCCTCAGCCAAGAACTGGTAGTCACTAGGGTCACCACCGATCTTGTAGACGAGGAATGCCGGTGTAGTCGGCACTTCAGCAGGTGCTGCCAACGCATATGGCAGCGGTGGACGGGACTCGGAATGGCAACTCTCCTTGATGAGTCCCGAGAGCTGGTCCCGACGGCGAGTACCGGTGGCTCACGATCTCCCGGATTACGCGCGAGCGACACGCTCCAACACGTTGACCAAGTTTTCGCAGTGGCGATGTAGCGAGTGAGCCACCAAGTAGTGGATCTCCTGCCGCAGTCCCCGGGTGCGTTCCTCCGACGGGGCAGAGAGGTCTATCCCATCGAGTGCACCTTGCGGTGAGAATCCCTTCCATCTGATGCCATGGGAACGGGTTCTCTGAAAAGAGCCGATGAGGTCGGCTTCGAGGGTGGCCTTGATCTCATTGTATTGCTTCTTGAGCTCGTCAGGCAGCTCCTCGTAGGTGACTGGCGTGCCGTCCGCCATCTCGGATGTAGATGGCGATGTGGTTGATGTAGACGTTTGTCCCACCGGGCGTGCCGGAATGTGTTGACTCGCCAAAACCCACCGGCGGGCAGCGGCCTTGTCAACACCGTAGAGCCGGGAAGAGCCTAGAGCCGCGGCCGGCCGAGACCCCTCCGAGCGACGGCCCGCAATGCTCTTCTCGGTCACACGCGGCGATGCGAAGTGCAAGGGCGTGCCACCTGACCTATACCTGGTCATGAAGGTGATGGGGATGCCTCGCTTAGTTTCCTGCAGGGCATACATGTAAACATTAAATACGAGCCTCGATCGGCTCTCAGGTTATCCCGTGAATCGGCTCAAAGAGCCGATCCACCCATGATTCGTACGGGGTGCACGAATACTTGGTGGTCCCGCTTGATCAAGATAAAGCTAATGAGATCTACGACGATTTAGGGTTTTCACCGCATAATCGGATCATCCTACTCCAGAGTTGGGCCTCGCGGCCACGCACGGTGCTCGTAAGCCGATCCTAAACAAGGCCTAAAAACCAACATGAAGTTGATCCTCGGAACATCCCGTTTAGGACTTGCGAACGCCACCCTACGTGCCACCGGATCCTCCCCCTTTGTAAGGCCTAACTATTGCGGATATTAAACTAATCCTTGTAGAACAAGGAGCAATCGTAACGGATCAGATCTACTAAATAATGATCAAGCGGTGCCGCCCCCACACCCGAGATAGGTGTGAGGGCGGCTAGATATGCAAGGGTTGCACTACGTAAGCATGCTTAAACGAAGAACAATGCTAACCCTAACACATCTATGATAACTACGTTGCTTGCCATCAAAAGCGCTTCAAGCACGAGCAACGCATGAACAACGTGGAGCTTAGTGCTGCCTAGATCGCAAGATGCGATCTAGGCAGCATGTCGCTTACTCCGATAGAAACCCTCGAGACGAAGGAGTTGGCGATGCGCCGAGATTGGTTTGTTTTGGGTTGAACGTGAGTTGTTGTTTATTCCATAAACCCTAGGTACATATTTATAGTCCCGCGGACTTTCTAATGTGGGCGTGCACCAAACCGTGCACGAGTAAGATTCTACTTTCTAAACTAAGATGCGATCTAATATTTTACAGATACAAGGGCAATTAAACCCAACTTGGTATAACAGGCCGATTCACGTAATCCTCCATGTATATTTCTTTAAGCCCATCTTGATTGCGGCCCACCTCCGACTCGGTTAAATTCTGGTGATAA
>NC_061514.1:120904341-120928414 GCF_022539505.1 Lolium rigidum | reverse complement strand
TGAGCCGACGGCGTCGTCAACGTTTTAAAGGCGGCGGGGGATGGAAAGAAAAAATAAACCAAAAATCTGTTGGTAAAAAATACAAGAAAAGAAACATTTTCGTTACGAGAGGATGACATGCGGGACCCATGAGGCAGCGGCATCCTCGGCGTTTATTGTTCATAGAGGTTGACATGTGGGACCGTGAGCCGGCGGCGCCACGAGGCGTTTTAAAGGCTGCGAGGAGATCGAAAGAAAAAATAAGCCAAAAATCGTTTGGTCAACAAAATCCAAGAAAAGAAACATTTACCGTTACGAGAGGATGACATGCGGGACCCATGAGGCAGCAGCATCCTCAACGATTCCAAGGCGGCAGGGGATCAAAGAAAAAAAAATATCCCGAAATTAATTAGGGGTTCAAAATAAATCCATCAAAGGAAACTTTTATTGTTCATAGAGGATGACATGTGGGACCGACCTGCCAGCTGCGTCGTCATCGTTTCAAAGGGGGCAGGAGATCAAAAGAAAAAGGCAAATAGCCAGAAATTAGGGGTCAAAAATAACTCCAAGAAAGGAAACTTTTATTGTTCGTAGAGGATGACATGCGGGACCCATGAGCCAGCAGCTTACTCAACGTTTCAAAGGCGGCATGAGATCGAAAGAAAAAGGCAAGTGACAAAATATCGGGAGCCAAAGATAATCCAAGAAAAAAACTTTATTGTACATAGAGGATGACATGCGGGTCCCAATTAGCGACGGCGGTCTCAACGTTTCAAATGCGGCTTGAGATCAAAAGAAAAAGAAAGTTGATTGTACATAGAGGATGACATGCGGGTCCCATGAGTCAGCGGCTTACTCAACGTTTCCAAGGCGGCGGGGGATCAAAAGAAAAAGGAAATAGCCAAAAATCGAGAGGGTGAAAAAAAACCCAAGAAAATAAACTTTTATAGCACATAGAGGATGACATGCGGGTCCCATGAGCCAGCGAGGTTCCTCAACGTTTCAAACGTGGCATGAGATCGAAAGAAAAATGCAAGTGAGCAAATATCGAGAGCCAAAAATAATTCAAGAAAAGAAACTTGAGTGTACATAGAGGATGACATGCGGGTCCCATTTAGCGACGGCGGTATCACCGTTTGAGAAGCGGCAGGGGATCGAAAGAAAAAGGCAAGTGACCAAATATGAGGTGCCAAAAAAATCCAAGAAAAGAAAGTTTTATAGTACATAGAGGATGACATGCGGGTCCCATGAGCCTGCGGGGTCCTCAACGTGGCATGAGATCGAAAGAAAAATGCAAGTGACCAAATATCGAGAGCCAAAAATAATTCAAGAAAAGAAACTTGATTGTACATATAGGATGACATGCGGGTCCCATTTAGCAGCAGCGGTATCACCGTTTGAGAGGCTGCACGGGATCGAAAGAAAAAGGCAAGTGACCAAATATGAGGTTCCAAAAAAATCCTAGAAAAGAAAGTTTTATAGTACATAGAGGATGACATGCGGGTCCCATTTAGCAGCAGCGGTCTCACCGTTTGAGAGGCGGCAGGGGATCGAAAGAAAAAGGTAAGTGACCAAATATGAGGTGCTAAACAAAATCCAAGAAAAGAAAGTTTTATAGTACATAGAGGATGACATGCGGGTCCCATTTAGCAGCAGCGGTATCACCGTTTGAGAGGCGGCGGGGATCGAAAGAAAAAGGTAAGTGACCAAACATGAGGTGCCAAAAAAATCCAAGAAAAGAAAGTTTTATAGTACATAGAGGATGACATGCGGGTCCCATTTAGCGACAGCGGTATCACCGTTTGAGAGGCGGCAGGGGATCGAAAGAAAAAGGCAAGTGACCAAATTTGAGGTGCCAAAAAAATCCAAGAAAAGAAAGTTTTATAGTACATAGAGGATGACATGCGGGTCCCATTTAGCAGCAGCGGTATCACCGTTTGAGAGGCGGCAGGGGATCGAAAGAAAAAGGCAAGTGACCAAATTTGAGGTGCAAAAAAAAATCCAAGAAAAGAAAGTTTTATAGTACATAGAGGATGACATGCGGGTCCCATTTAGCAGCAGCGGTATCACCGTTTGAGAGGCGGCAAGGGATCAAAAGAAAAGGGAAGTAGCCGAGAAACCGGGGGTCAAAAAAATCCAAGAATAGAAAGAATTTTGGTTCATAGAGGATGACATGCGGGACCCATGATCCCGCATCGTAAACGGCTCGATCGGAGAGCGTTGAACGAGATGGCGCGATCGAGAAAAAAACAATGCCGGAGAGGCTGCCATCCGGGCCCTACATCCCTCGGCGGTGCGGATTTGCGTTGACTCGGCCGGCGAACCCGAGAATTCGAGATGCACCACGTCCCGGGCCACCATACGCCACGTTTTGGCCGTTTTCGTCGGGCTAGGTGGCCTCAAAAACGAGAAAAAAAATGTTTTGACATGCACAACGGACAGACCCAAAATCGTCAGCCATGGTACACCAGCAACCACGGTGCGACTTCAACTTCGTCGGCCATGGCAACTTTTCTTGTAGTGTTTATTCATTAATAGGTAAAGCTAAGATGGGTATGATTAGTCTCTCTCATTTGGAAGGACTTTAATACTAACCTGAGGTTAGGCTCCATAGAGAATGATGTGACCATCAATATCTATGTTTAACATAAATGGGTTCTCTCTCTAGGGATTTTCTTGAATAATATCCTAGGGTTCTTCTAAAAGATAATGATTTGAATATATGGATGTATATCCAAGGTTTAGCTCAAAGTTTGTCATTGCTTCTCTTCTAAATAACATAGAACTCTCACCTCTCTAGGTTTGATGTATAATAATATGTAAATAGAGAAGAATATATACTTCTAGAGTTGATCTCCTTGTCTTGTTTCCAAGATTGAAATAGAATGAATACCATGAGGTTCATGGTAGGATCAAGGATTAGTTTAAAACATGGAAAAGATAAGTCAAGAATGGTTTCTCCATTTTCTTGTTACTTGATTTGCAATTGAATTGGTGTTCATATGTTATGGCAAGGAATTCCATGTTATGATCTTTAATAAGATCCAGTAGTTGTTCCTTGATTCATATATTCTTGTGTTAGTTTTAATTCCATTTGATCTAACCCCTTAGATCAAATCATCTCTACCCAAAACAAAGTTTTAAACAAAGTCACATTGAGGTTTATAGCGCTTGACTTGATGAGCTACTTCAATTCCACCAAGGTCAAGTGAAACTTCGATTCATCGTGATCTGTTTTACTTTAAAGCACGAAAATTCCTCAGATTTTCTATGCATGAATGCAATGCACACATCTGTTTCCTCTATTTTTGTAACCCCAAATCCTGGGATATTACAGTCTCTACCCCTTAAACTAAACTTCGTCCTCGAAGTTTGAAATTTCTCACGTTTCCGAAGCGTGGATCTGACTTGTGCAGACTAAATCTTTTCTTGAACTCCATGGTGATCTTGGTGGGTATAATTGAATATATCCCTTGTCCAGATTCTTCCTGGAATCCATTAGTGTCTGTCTCTGAGCAATGGCTTCTTAGTTCAATTCCATGATTTCTTTCAATATTGTAATCTTGTTTCCTTTGTCATTGAAGATTCAATGATTGGGGACTTCTTCTGGTGCTGCTAGTCTTAACTGAAGACTAATTTGATAACATACTCCTAATGGTTTATCCAAAAACTTGGTTCTACAAGACTTTTATAAGGTTTATTCTATTTCCCATTACTGGCTAAAACTATAGTAATGGTACTTAGTAAGGTATTTACCATGGAAATGGTCTTGACGGTTTATGTCACTAAGAATGGATTAGAATCATTTAGTCTATCCAATCAGGGATTATAGTTGATACCTATAACTATTTTGGTTCTTTAGGTTCCATGAAAGGAATCTTTCAATTAGTATTTAATTTTGATATGGTCAATCTTCTTCATTCTTTGGCCACCTTGGCTTTATTGGTCTACGGTATTTCCTTCGTCAAACTTCATTAAAATTAGCTGACTTGAGCTTAAGTACTTCTGAGTAGATATTACTCACTTGCTCAAGTGATAATCCAATTATTACTTCCTCGCGAGGTATGAACCTCGGCTTCCGGTCTGACATCCTTCTGAAAGTAGTGTTCGATAATCTTATGAAAATAAGATCGAACTTCCTCTCAGTTCAGACATTCTTCTTCTATTTTGCTCAAAGTATTGAGTCATTGTACATCCAACTCAATCTTTACTCTACCCCTTGGAGTTTTCTTATGGTCTTCAACTCCTTTTCGTCCAACCATTGGGCTTATGGTTAGAATATTGGTCTGGTACTAACTTCTGGTTTGTACTTCTTCTAAGGTCTCGCGAAGAATGTTTGTGGTGTATCCACTCAATTGTGGACATCCCATGTGAATCCTTCGGCTGAATGATTATAAGTCATAGTTATTTGGCTGACAAAATTTTATTTGTTCACAACTTCTTGGTACAAATAATCGAATTATGGACTACTTGATACCAATTGTGGCTATTTGTTAACTAAAATTGGATTCTATTATAGATTCTTATCAACTGGACGAGACATCTTCGACTTTATCTCGCAGTATTGATCCTATACCACAACTGTGGTCTTCTGATACCAACTGTGGTCTTCTTATATCTGCTATGGTTTCCTATGTCATCTTCTTTCCTTCAGGGTTTATTTTGCAAGAAAACCACTATGAATATAGTATCCAAAGTGATTTCCCATGCATTCCCTCTTTTATATTGACTATGGATCTGCTTCAGCTTCACCATAATCACCATATTTCTCACCTTCATGCTTCTTATGTACTAAAGTACTCCTCTGTTGAGGCAAAGCATGAGTTTTGATTGATGCTTTCTTCAGAGTATTGTGGTTGCTTCCCACAACTTTGCTCCTTTTTCTGATGAACCTTCCTCTTGTCTTCGGAATCTTCAGAATTCGTCACTTCCTCACACGAATACCATTACCCTCTAGATCTATAGCATCAAGTAAGAACTTGATATTGCAACATGCACTTGCATATCAAAGTCAAACTTCATGTATGGATCTAGTCAAACAATGTAAATCCAATAAAATCCAAGAAGATTCAGCTTTGTGCTTATAATGCACACCATCATAAGCCTGAATATGATAGTTGAGTAAGACATCTCTAAACATCAGGCTGAGATGTGTAGTATATAACACCACATAATATAGGTTTATATCGTGATACTTAGCACGAATATATGGAATTCTACTATTTGTCTCAACCTTTACCTTAATTGCACATTTGCAATGAGATAAACTGGAAACAAAGTGGCCTAGGATAGCTATGGTTGACCTAAAATTCTTTGGAAATATTAACTTAGCTTCCCTTTTTGTGGAGGAATACCTCACATGATATCTTTAGGTTCCAACATCGTTACTGTAAACACATAACTATTGGAATATAGCTCCTATACTTCCATGTGTTCTTACCATGTTACTAGGGTTCTGATGTACTTGACACAGTTCCCATGGTTTTGGAACACAAATCTTGCTCTGTTGTTGAAGACCTAACTTCTTACTGTACTCCTCTTAATTAATTATGACGTTCTATTCCATCACATAATGATTCACAGGTGAATCATATATGATTAACAACTCTACCATGTATACATATTTTATCTTTCTTCCTTACCTCCCATGATCGACTCATCATGGTCTATACTACCTCTTATAACTCATAGTTATCACTTACTATCAATCGTCTCATAAGTTTGAATAATTTACTTACCCATGATTATACCTGCTATTGGGATATCTTATTATATACCTATCTTCAACACTTGGTATTACTCTTATTACGAGTCTAAATAACTCTTACTTAACTCTAACAGGTGTTAGTACACATCTTCCAATAGGATATCTTTCTTATGGTTGTATCCTCCCTTTGGACTACCATGTATTGTATACCAACTGTGATCTACTCATCTATTGTTTTCAGACTTCAATGGTGGGCTATATGTTTGGGATTAGCTCACTAACTTAGGAAAGATAGGGAAGAAATGCTGACTCAAGTGTGTCAGGATTATTCTCAAGTGAATACCCATCTTAAGTCATAAGAAGATTTTGGTTTATCTAAGACAACTTCCTATAGACACTACCAAACCTATAGGTCTCCTTTAAAGGGTTTTAATCCTAGGGTCAAAGCATTTGCTCTGATACCAACTGTGGTGACCCGGCATACCACTGCATGGTGTAGTATGCAAGTCTGATATAACACCAATGAAACACCGTTCCACTAGTATTATATCGCTCAGAGTGGTACAACAGAAACATATGCGGGTCCAAGGCATGTCTATAGAATTACATACATACTCTGTTACATAAGATCATCATAGCCTCCTACTTTACAATGAGGTAAAACTGCAAATAAATTCCAGAAGAACGACTCGTAGTCTAATCTTATTACTAACTCTACTTGTAGAGGTTTTGACTAGTTATAGGGGCTATGAATAGATTCTAGCTAAATAGGAGCTAGGTTTAGGAATCTAATTCCCTTTTACTTCTAGTCTAAGTTTACTCCATGATAGATGTGGTATTTGACTCTTCTGACAGGGTCCTGTCCCTTGAAGTAGTTGTGGACTCCTCGGTCTTCGAGTTGCACGGTAGACCTTCCTTCGATGCTTCCATATCTAAGCAGGGGATTTAAGAGTGGGATGAGTACGAGCGTACTCAAAAAGTTCATTATAGGAAAGAGGTGTTTAATGCACTAGCTACGGCATTAGACCAGAAAGTCTAATACCAATGCATGTTTTCATAATCATTTCTTCAAGAGGTTGCTTTTATTCAGAAGAACTATGTCTGATATGGATATCCAGGCCTGGTACACTAGGACAGCCATTGATATGATGATTAAGTCTAAGGTTGTACCAGTATTTTATCATAGTCTTGTTATTAGGAAATATTAATGTAGCCAGGTCATGTGGTGGGCCAAATTAGGGTTATTAGTGTGTCCGTTGGGATTGGGTCTGTCCAACCCAACTAGGG
This sequence comes from Lolium rigidum, assembly GCF_022539505.1. Taxonomy (NCBI): domain Eukaryota; kingdom Viridiplantae; phylum Streptophyta; class Magnoliopsida; order Poales; family Poaceae; genus Lolium; species Lolium rigidum. The sequence continues at coordinate 120,921,441 of NC_061514.1, read as the reverse complement.
CTAGGCCCATAGTGGGGCGCCCACGCCAATAGGGACCGGCCGGCCACCCTCCCCTCATATAAGGAGGTGGGGCGGCTAGGGTTAGGTTTAGTCTAGTTTTGATTCAGATCATGTAGAACCTTGGGTTCCAGTTATCACCATCCCTGCGGGGTTGGTTCCATGACGGCGTCTCAGACGTTCGTCTAGTTATCCAATAAAGATGTGTGAGTTCTTGAGTTGTCAAGAGTAATCATATGTGCTTGAATATCCTTGAATCTGTCAAGGGAGTTCAAGATCTATCGGTCCTATGGATCATCAAGGTGCATCGTGATGAGGGCTGGTTGTACCGATCTTTCACGAATCACGATGCACCTTGTTGATCCATAGGACCGATAGATCTTGAACTCCCCTGACAGATTCTGACAGATTCAAGGATACTCAAGCACATATGATTACTCTTGACAGACTCAAGAACTCTCACACCTTTATTGGATAACCGGACGAACGTCCAAAACGCCGTCACGCACCCCGATCCCATAGGGACGGTGATAGTATGAACTCAAAGTTCTACATATTCTGGATTCAATCTAATCTAACTAAACCCTAGGCCGCACCATCTCCTTATATGAGGGAGAGGTGGCCGGCCAGCCCTATTGGGCCTAACCTAGTTTGACTCGGACATGCCCAAGTCAAACAAACACTAATTTAAACCCTAATGGCCCACCACATGACCTGGCTACATTATTATTTCCTAATAACAAGACTATGATAAAATACTGGTACAACCTTAGACTTAATCATCATATCAATGGATGTCCTAGTGTACCAGGCCTGGATATCCATATCATCAAGCATGATAAGAGGCGTTTCCCGATCTTTCACGATGCACCTTGATGATCCATAGGACCGATAGATCTTGAACTCCCTTGACAGATTCAAGGATATTCAAGCACATATGATTACTCTTGACAACTCAAGAATTCACACATCTTTATTGGATAACTAGACGAACGTTTGAGACGCCGTCATGGAACCTACCCCGCAGGGATGGTGATAACTGGAACCCAAGGTTCTACATGATCTAAATCAAAACTAGACTAAACCTAACCCTAGCCGCCCCACCTCCTTATATGAGGGGGAGGGTGGCCGGCCAGTCCCTATTGGGCTGGGGCGCCCCACTATGGGCCTAGCCCTAGTTGGGTTGGACAGGCCCAATCCCAACGGACACACTAATGAACCTAATTTGGCCCACCACATGACCTGGCTATATTAATATTTCCTAATAACAAGACTATGATAAAATACTGGTACAACCTTAGACTTAATCATCATATCAATGGCTGTCCTAGTGTACCAGGCCTGGATATCCATATCATCCTCCCCTTCTTCAAGAAGCGTTGTCCCCAACGCGTGAGGGTCTGCTAGAAAAAGGGTAGCGTTAGATAAGAACATCGCCGAACTTCATCCTCAAGCCTCGCCAGTCTTCCACACCTCATCCTCCCTCTCGACTAGCTTGACTTGTCCTTGGCGCCATTTGATCTTCGACGCCATCAACCTGATTGAGGACACAAGTATCCTTCCAAATACAACTGAAGCGCACCATACTGATTACCCAAAACAAACAGAATAAATTCCTGTCCACCTTGGATCCAAATAAGTTGAGAACACCTGAGTATGCACCCTTCTGAAACACCAATGTCTTCCTCCTTGAAGGGCCAAATTTCTTCCACTCCGCGACGAACAAACAACAGCAACATAGCGGCGCTGCAGGTCTGGACGCCGGTACTGCCGGATTGCACGCCTGGAACGGCCGGCCTGGGGCCCGGTCCGACCGGCCTGAGCGCCGATCCAACCGGCCTGGGGCCCGGTACTGCCGGCCTGTAGGCCGGATGAGCCTCCGCTGCTCCCTGGATCCGCCCCGGCGGGCACTGGTGCTGGACCCGGTTTTTGCCGGGCTGTCCTGGTGTAGCGACCGGTGCGCCGGACGTGGTGCCGGCTTGACCGGTGAAACAGCCAGCCTGCCGGTCGTGGACGTCCGCCTCCTAACGATTATCTTGTGCACCACGTGCGTCTCCTCCTGCAAACTTTCCTTTTTCTGTTCCAAACTCCACGGACAGCCAAAACAATTCAGCACCTTCCATTTTTTTTTGCGCTGCAACTACACAAAACAATATCTGTAGGTAACTCCATCGCACGATCCAAACGACAAGGCGATTCCGATCTGACCAAACTGAAACGCGTCCACCAGAAAAACAGATCTTGCGGCCCACTCTCCACACGATTGGAAAAAATATTGATCTACACCAATGCGTCGGCTTCAAGCTTCTGACCTGCAGATCGTCTTCTTCGGACAACTTGGCCGAGAACAATTCCATGACGGCAGCATCTCGCCGCCCAACAAATCAATGAACGGCAAGCTGATACCATTCATATCTTGCACTATTCCGTCCTCTCTCTTGCCGCCACCACCTTCGCATGAACGAAGGCCTCTTGAACTTGAGTCTACCGTCCACTTCCTCCTCCTTGATCTTCACCAACAACATGGTGGCGACGTACCCAATGGTAGCCACAGCAATCGAGCAGAAACAACTGAGCAACAAACCAATCTGCACCGTGATCAACCTAGCAATCTAATACCACATGATAAGGGGCGTTTCCCGATCTTTCACGATGCACCTTGATGATCCATAGGACCGATAGATCTTGAACTCCCTTGACAGATTCAAGGATATTCAAGCATATATGATTACTCTTGACAACTCAAGAACTCACACATCTTTATTGGATAACTAAACGAACGTCTGAGACGCCGTCATGGAACCAACCCCGCAGGGATGGTGATAACTGGAACCCAAGGTTCTACATGATCTGAATCAAAACTAGACTAAACCTAACCCTAGCCGCCCCACCTCCTTATATGAGGGGGAGGGTGGCCGGCCAGTCCCTATTGGGCTGGGGCGCCCCACTATGGGCCTAGCTCTAGTTGGGTTGGATAGGCCCAATCCCAACAGACACACTAATAACCCTAATTTGGCCCACCACATGACCTGGCTACATTAATATTCCCTAATAACAAGACTATGATAAAATACTGGTACAACCTTAGACTTAATCATCATATCAATGGCTGTCCTAGTGTACCAGGCCTGGATATCCATATTAATGTCCATCAGCGTTCACCGGTTTACTAGAACTTCATGGAGTTCCTTTCCGGCAGCGTTCGCAGTTCCATATCCCGGAACAGGGAGTGACAGGTCACGATTCATTACACTCTGCAGAGGTGTGTTGCTTTACCCATAAGAGATCTTATCCTTGTTGCCAACCGAGCTGCAGGCACGTCCACACTTCCTTTGGTGTGAGGGCAGGAGTAAGGTCATAGCCAATCATATTCCTCCGCTACCTCATACACCCACCCTTTGCTGCAAACTCCAACCCTGGATCCTCGCCGGTGTACTTATACCAATTAAGGATGGCCCCCGACCACGACAACAGTTCTGGGCTATCTACCATGAACTCCTTCGCCGGGAGATGCAACCCATCATAGACCGCAATAACCGTGGGGACTTTAGGCTTCCCCAGCCCACCGCTTGCTCCTCGGGCTACAAGTGTCTACGGACAATGCCGTGGGGACTTTAGGCTTCCCCAGCCCACCGCTTGCACCCTTGGAATACAAGTTTCTACGGTAAAGCACATCCGTTGATGTACAAGAGGTGGAAATATGATTGACTACTTCGTCCCACTCCAGATCTTATGGTTAACACGGGTATTACGGCACAAGAATCACTGGACGACATTTGTTGTTTAATCCTAGATGGATATAAACCCTTGCAATGGAACCTCCACCATATCAACACAATCCACGGTTCCATTGCCCACCACATAGTCATATTCATAGTTATAAAAATAGTGGTTTTGCTTTTTATGCAATAGTGATTTAACATAGTACTTTGCAAGTAATTTGGTAAAATTACTCAAATGACATGAGCAAGCGATGAACTTGTCTTTCTTGACTGCAAGATTATGCAGTCAAGGTCTTCGATACGCAATAACTCCAAATTCTGAAATAGCATCATCGTCCGGTAAGGACGATGTTTAAAAGATTGGCAAGGATGCAATAATGCATAAGTATGAGATGCAATCGCTCTAAGCGTGACCTAACCCCGATGATTTAGGATTAGTGAGTTGTACTGATTGGTTTTGGGTGTGTTGTACTTTTAGAGTGATTCACAAACAAGGTTCTTATCCAGAGTTGTGTTGTTTTAGAATCATAAGCAAGTGGTAAAATGCATAGTAATAACACCCAGGAATAGTAGTTGTATAATAAGTAAAGAGCAGTTGTCAATTTTATGTCCTGTAGTGCATGGTTGATGATTACTTATTATATAATTCAAAAGAATAACTTTTGAAGAACATGTTATTTAATAAAGAACAAGTATGATTACTCCCTCTGATTCATATTACTTGCCACTAGTATAAATGTATCTAAAACTAAAATATGTCTAGATACATCTATATTAGTGGCAACTAATATGGATCAGAGGGAGTATTAGATTTGTGGGGTTCTATGGTTTTCTATGGTTCTAATTGGTTTCTGGAGTAAGTAGTAGATGGATCCTAATAAGGTTGGATTCATCAAAATCTAGAACTTGTAAGGATTGAGCTAAGCCTAAGCATCTTAAGCAATTAATTATACTTGGGTGCTATTAAGGTTGGCTATATCTTATTCGTGATGGCTAGCTAGGGTTTATAGATCCTATTAAGCAGGTTTGATGGTTACTCCTTTTATACTTTAAAAGAATAACTTTTGAAGAACATACTTCTTAAGTAATAAGAAGTATTTCAATTAGGTTTGAGTTGGTCTAGGTTTTACTATTGGATCTATTAGGTAAGGTATAGTTGTTTCCTAAATAGGATGATTCACAATTATCTTACACTAATGGGTTTCAGTGGAGTATGGTTAGGTAATGCAATACAAGGGCATGGTTGCTATTAGGGTTCATCACAATGGTGTGATGCTAAGCATAGATAATTAAAGTTGGGGTCTCAGAGGATAGGAACTAGGGTTGGTCCTATTTGATCATCTAGGCATAAACACATGGAATACCAATTTATTAGTGATGGGTCTCTATTAGTTTATGAGGACATGGCATGTGTTTAGTTGCTACTATAGATCTATGAATAAAATCAAAGTATCATAATTACATGTTCTAACCTAGAGTTTAGGTTTAGAAGCAAATTAGGATTCATATGAATTAATGGAGCTAGGGTTCCTAATGGTATTAGGGTTTTAGGATTCCACATAAATTATGAACTACTATGTTATGTATAATGGAACTAGGGTTTCATAATTACTATTTAGTTCTTAGGTTAATAACTTCATTATAAATTTGAAGTTATTAATAACTTTGAAATAAAAATAATATTGGATTTGACATTTTATTATTTTTAAAAAATTAATAATTAAGGTAATTATTAATTAGGTTTTAAATCCTCCTAATAAGGATTTAATGAGTTATTAGAAAAGGAAAATTAGTTTTAATGTTTTCCTTATTTACTTACTGGTTTTTTATTTATTTTAGAAAGTTTTCCTAATTATTGAATTTTACTTGAATTTTGGATAAATGAAAAGGCTTATTTAATGAGTTTAAAATAATTAAATTTTTATTAAAAATAAAAATTCCATATTATATTTTTCTTGGATAGATTTTATTTTTAGGAACATTTTGATACCTCATTTATAATTTTCCGAGTTAAACTGAATTTTACAATTTATTGCAAAGTTTCTGGTATTTTCTGTAATTTTAAACAACTAGGAATTACTAATTGTACCCGGCAGCTCTACCCACCTGACACTGACCAGTGGACCAGTGTCCATGTCAGCCGCCACGGTGGCGTTGACTGGTCAAAATCGACGACGTGGCGTGGAGACTCTCTGCCGGCGGAATGTCGGCGACGGCGCCGCCGTTCCCGGGCTCGCGCGGACGGAATACGCACATCACTCGATTCAGCGCACCAAGACGAACCTGTTGGTACCCGCGCCGCTCCTAAATGGTCGCCGGAGCTCGCTCGCCGGCGAGGCCGAACGGCGGCGGATACGGGCACACGCGGCTAGGAGGCTACGGGCGACGATTCGATGCAATAGGAAGCTCAGTAGATGCGTGGGCTCACCGTGAGCATGACAGGCTTGTCGGCGAGGTGAGAGGTGGTCGGTATCGCCGAATTCGTCGTTCCCGGCGTCGGGGAAGACGAGCTCGACGGCGTCTATTTCGAGCACGATTGCTCAATTCCTCATGCAGGCTGGGCAAGTCGAGGACGACGAACTCAATGGCGTCCACGGCGAGGCCTGAGGCTGTCTCCATCGGCGGCGATGATCGGAGACCGTACGGCTAGGGTTTCAGCATTGGCGATTTTGGACTAGAGAGAGAGGAAAGCGGAGATAGGTCGTCGTCCAGGGTACTTATAGGGTTCGAGAGTGCGCCTCGTCATGCGCTCGGACGAGGAGAAGTCGACAGCGGCGTGGAGAAGGTGAGCACGGCTTCGTGCTGTCCACCATGCGTGGAGAAAGGATGAGGACCTCCTCCCAGATATTTTAACGAAGAGGTACTGGGATGCTAGGTGGGCTGGTCATGGGCTGCTGCTGGGCTCCCCAGTTGGTTTGCTGCGGCCAGGTGAGCCTGGTAAGTCCTTTCCTATTTTCTTTTATTTTCTGTTTTATAATTCTATTTTGAATTCAGATTTGAATTCATATTTTAACTCTTTTCTATTTTGCAGATATTTCAATATGTTATTTCTATTAAGAGTTAGTGTAATGATTATTAGACCACTTTCTTATTTGAAGAAAGTAGTTCATATTTGATTGAATTACATACATGTAGAATTACTCAAAATAGCAAATAGGTATGAGTTTATATATTCATTTGGATTTCCTTTTTCTTATGAATCAAATCCTTTGGAATGATTAGAGTTAATACTTTGAACTCAAAGTATTTCATAGATGGTTATTACTGCTTGGTTTCTATTTGAGGAATTTGTCACTTGCACATAATTTTATGTGAGCACTTGCTTGTTAAGGTTTTGTAGGTTTTATTATAACCATATTTCAAAGGTGGCACTAGGATTATAAATAACACCTTGAATTACCTAGAGTAGACATTACTCTCATCATGGTTTGGTCTAGTTATAATGATAAGTGGTTGATCACCATCTATGGGTCTAATTATAGAATTTAGCACTAGGTTAATCTTAGGTTCAATAATTGAAGCATAAGTTTTAGTTTGTGAGCAATTCTAGGGTTCTAATGATATTCACCTAATGGCATATGGTTTGGAACTCAAATGTGAACTAGGTTTATGGTTTTTTTATAGTTAACTTTGGTTATATGGATGAATGGTTTCTCACCATTTAAAGTATAGAATTTACTCTAAGGTTTTCTTATGTTCTTTTATTGAGGAGTAAGTGGAATATAGATGTGATAGGGTTCTACTTATGACCACCAAGTGATTCACAAGTTAAGGTTAGGATATAAGCCTATGGTTGCTTACTAGTTACCTCCCTATGATTTCATGTGGTGAATGATATCTACTTATCCTATTAGGGTTTAACTTATCCTCACATACCTCAAGAGCATGATCATGGTTTAAGCATGATCAACTTGTTCTTAATATCTTTACCTCAAGTTCTGAGGGTTTATGATCATTACTCATTTTATAATGATCAAGGCTTGGCTTCCTAAGGTATCTCTTATTAAATGGGGTTCTCACTTCCATGATCAAGCATTGTCTTGATCAACTAGGTATAGTACTTCTTTTATACTATCAATTATGGACATGGCTATGGTTAATTCTAGAGTTTATGGGATACTCACAAGATCTCATTAGGTATTAAAAGGTTAAGTATCTACCTAGATAACTAATTTGAATTAGTCTCTACTTTACTTTATCAATTCATGGATATGATTTGATTCCATTTGATATTAGGTTATCTCACCTCTCTAAATGGAAATGGTTTACAACCAAATACTTTGGTTCAATAGTTGTCCTTTATTCATTAATAGGTAAAGCTAAGATGGGTATGATTAGTCTCTCTCATTTGGAAGGACTTTAATACTAACCTGAGGATAGGCTCCATAGAGAATGATGTGACCATCAATATCTATGTTTAACATAAATGGGCTCTCTCTCTAGGGATTTTCTTGAATAATATCCTAGGGTTCTTCTAAAAGATAATGATTTGAATATATGGATGTATATCCAAGGTTTAGCTCAAAGTTTGTCATTGCTTCTCTTCTAAATAACATAGAACTCTCACCTCTCTAGGTTTGATGTATAATAATATGTAAATAGAGAAGAATATATACTTCTAGAGTTGATCTCCTTGTCTTGTTTCCAAGATTGAAATAGAATGAATACCATGAGGTTCATGGTAGGATCAAGCATTAGTTTAAGACATGGAAAAGATAAGTCAAGAATGGTTTCTCCATTTTCTTGTTACTTGATTTGCAATTGAATTGGTGTTCATATGTTATGGCAAGGAATTCCATGTTTTGATCTTTAATAAGATCCAGTAGTTGTTCCTTGATTCATATATTCTTGTGTTAGTTTTAATTCCATTTGATCTAACCCCTTAGATCAAATCATCTCTACCCAAAACAAAGTTTTAAACAAAGTCACATTGAGGTTTATAGCGCTTGACTTGATGAGCTACTTCAATTCCACCAAGGTCAAGTGAAACTTCGATTCTTGTGACTGTTTTACTTTAAAGCGCGAAAATTCCCCAGATTTTCTATGCATGAATGCAATGCACACATCTGTTTCCTCTATTTTTGTAACCCCAAATCCTAGGATATTATAGGTTCTCGCGCGACGACGATCATTCCCACGCTAGCCCAATACATTGGCAAGTTTCGCTGGCGTTTCGCTCGCGCGGGAAATGATCTGCACGGCAACGCCGTTTCCCGCCCCGCCGTGGCTATATATGGTGGACACCGGCGGGGGTGACGGGCACACCTCAAGCTAAACCCTACCACCCATCCATGGCCGAGCACAACCTTAGCTGGGATCAGGTTGTTCAGATGTGCCATCAAGCCCACCCGGAGGACGAGCAGCTAGTCGCCGACACTTTTCAGGTCGAGCAGTTGGGTCTGGAGGCGGCAGAGGCGGAGGTTGCGGAGGCGGCAGAGTGCGCGCAAGGGCGTGAGCGCCTCGCTGCGGCCATGGCAGAAATCGCCGACGCCAGGGCCGAGCTCGCCGAGGCCAGGGTGGCGCTCGCGGAAGCGCGGGCGGCGATGGCGGCCCCACCCGCGGACGCCGTCATCCACGCCATCGCCGACGACAACGTCGTACCCACCCGCTTCGACTGCGGTGGCGACCAGTTGGTTCTGGTCGTGTCCTTCGAGACCCTAGCTGTAGACGCCTTGCGCCGTCAGGCTCGGGCAGCGGAGGAGGAAGCCCACAGCTATGTGGTCGCCATGGCTCGGGGATACATGTGGTCCGACCTGGATTCACTCCAGCGGAGGGGCCCTTCTCCCGCGCGGGTCGAGCTGGAGAATCGGGAGCTGGCGAGCGCCATCGCCGCCAGGGACGAAGCGGTGGCGAGGGACAGGGCCCGCTTCCACGCCCAGCTGGCAACATTGCAGGCGGGGGACGCGGAGGCGGCCTAGGCGGCGGCGGAGGCAACGACGGAGGGGGCGGCCAACTCTATGGCCATGAGAGTCCAGTGGGACTCCTCTCTGTTCGAGGCCCTTGAACATCGCAGGCGGCAGGACGAGATGTCCGATTGCCGGCGTGCACGACGCGCGGAGTGCGTCAAGCGCTCCCGCTTTAATGACGGTGCTGGCCCCTCTGGTGGCCAGTAGTAGGCCGCGCGACTGCGAGTAACCTAGGCCATATTAGGTTGCGCGACGGCGAGTAGGTCTGGCCGTTGTAGTTTTAGTTTTATGTAACTCGACTAACTATCTCAATAAAAGATGGTCCTTTTGGCCAATCAATAGTAATGAAGAAATAAAAGAAATATCTCTAGGGTACGAACCGGTACGTGCAAAGACAACAGGAGCGGCGGTGGAAAAAGCTACAAACCCATCTAGGGTTTCGTCCTCCTCGCCGGCGATACCGCTGGTCCGCTCCGCCTCCGGTGGCCTTGGGGCCTTGGAGGTGTGGTGGACCACGGTCCCTCGCCGGCGGGGAGTTTCCGTTCTTAATTTAGTTTGCTTTTCAGTCTCTTCTTTGGGATGGTGAGGCGGCGGCTACATCCTGAAGTCAGAATAAGGTCCTCCCCGTCCTATCCTCGCTCCGGCGGTGCATCTAGCGCCGACGGAGGGCGCGTGGAGTTGTGTGGCCGTCGAATCTCCTGGGATCCGGTCGATTTTCGTGTTTGTTGGTGTGGTTTCATGTCAGTCTCTTCCGATCTACGGTTATCATCATTAGCGATGGTTGCTGCTCTAGTGCGTTGGTCCTTTGGGACCTTAGCACGAATACTTCCCGTCTGTCTACTACAACAAGCTCTACTACGACAAGCTTTGCCTGACTCCAGCGATGGAGGGGCGAGGACAGCGGCGCGCCTTCGGCTCGTGCTAGTGTCTGTAGTCGTCGCTAGGTGGTCCGAGTACGCTATTTGTACTACTGTTGATAATTATTAATAGATGGGTGGATTTCTCACAAAAAAAAATAGTAAGAAATATTATGGTTACCTAGTCACCGCCGACCGAGCCCAAATGCAACCAACGGAACACTTTCCGCGATCGTGCAACGTCTATGGAGACACAAACCTAACGCATATTTGAGTCAGATTTACATCGCCGCGATGCATTTTTCGACTCGGCGCAAGCAAACAGTCGTTTAGCGTGCATTTGCGTTGCGTCTAGATGGCCTTAGCCATACATCGGGAGTGGTTAGCAGAAACGATCGCATGACAGCGGTAGACATAAACGACGAGAGACTTTTTGACCGTGCACGGTAAGTACGGTGGCACGCGCTCCGGCTAAAAAAAATCGTGCTCTTCGGAGTACATCTCAATTTGACGTTGCCGTCTGGCGCCGTGCGCGTGTCAGTAAACAAATGCTCTAGAGTATAGAGGACGGGACACGCGATGACGCCGACAAAAACCTCCGTGCCCATGGTGGGGCGATCAAGACGAAATACTTGTGGTTCGTTCAGGCGGAACGGCCGATCTGTACGCACATGACATGGCTGCAACCGAACGGCAAGGACGACTTGGCCACGACCAGTCGACGACGTCGTCCTCGGCCACGAGGCGTAGGCGCGTCGGCGATCCCGACGGCACCTGACGGCTGACGCGGAGCACCTTGCCGTACTGGTTGTTATGAATCGATACATATTAGATGGCTGTGAGGTGGTCGGCGAGTGCCGGCGGCAGGCTGGCGAAGCTGCAGCCGGTCTCCGTGCAGTGGAGGGTGCGTGCGGCTCTGCGGCCTGGTGGTAGACGACGAGCTTGTGGCACATATAAGTTGAGAGAGCTACGGATGGATTCTCCATCTTCAACCTCATCACGTACGGATGGATATCCCCATCTTCAAACCTGGACGGCTGGACCAACTTCGTCATCCTTTAACCTCACCTCACATACAAGATACGTGTAGATATGTCTATATCCACCAAAACAAGAAGCTTGCAACGTAAGAGTTATGAGAAACATTGAGATCAAGCTACTCTTGAAAGAAAATTTCGAACGGTTGATTGTGTGACGAAATTTAACCAATTTAACCATTTTAAAAACTCGAACATACTCCCTTAAAGTTTGACTTTGACTAAAAATTATACACAACATTTTTGGGATGGAGGGAGTAGAGTGAATCACAAGCTGAGCGTTTTGTATGGCGCCCGCTCTAAGGAGGCATCATGATTACATTGCACCTAGGGAATGACCTAAACCCGTACTGATAAATAATCAACCCCACGCGCCAGAAGAGCTCCCCGACTCTAATCCCTTACGTTGCTGGCCCTAGCCACGACGGTGGTGGGCCCAACCATTCAAGGTGGTATGGGATTGGTAGGCGACGTAGACGCGGAGCAGCGACAGCCGGAGCGTTGACGCGCGACGATCGGGGCGGTGTCCCTACATCGGGGTATTGGTGGATAGGTGGAGGCTTGCCTCCAATGTGGTAGTGGAGATGCAAGGTAGGGGTTGGGCCGGCGGTGGGGTGAAACCCTAGATTGGCACGACCCCCCTTTTGCCCTCCCTACATTGCCTATCCCATTCGTTACTGGTAGAGGGTCAGTGTAATATCCCAGGTAATGGGGTTACAATAATAGAGGAAACAGATGTGTGCATTGCATTCATGCATAGAAAATCTGGGGAATTTTCGCGCTTTAAAATAAAACTGTCACATTAACTGAAGTTTCACTTGACCTTGGTGGAATTGAAGTAGCTCATCAAGTCCAGCGCTATAAACCTCAATGTGACTTTACTAAAAACCTTGTTTTGGGTAGAGATGATTTGATCTAAGGGGTTAGATCAAATGGAATTAAAACCAACACAAGAACATATGAATCAAGGAACAATTACTGGATCTTATTAAAGATCATAACATTGAATTCCTTGCCATAACCTATGAACATCAATCTATTTGGAAATCAAGTAACAATAATTGGAGAAACTATTCTTCACTTATCTTCTCCATGTCTTAAACTAATCCATGCACTTATCATAAACCCTATGATATCCATTCTACTTTAATCTTGGAAACAAGACAAGGACATTCAACTTAAGAAATATATATTCTTCCCTATTCCAAATAGTTTTACATCAAACCTAGAGATGTGAGAGTTCTATTATAATTATTAAAGAAGCAATAACAAAACTTGAGTTAAACCTTGGATATATATCCAAGTATTCAAATCATCATCTTCAAGACAACCCTAGAGAGAGATAACCATTAATGTTAAACATAGATCTTGATGATCACATCAACCTCTATGGAGCCTAATACTAGGTTAGCATTGAAGTCCTTCCTAAATGAGAGAGACCATCCATACTAATCCTAGTTCTATCTATTCAAATATCCAAATGGTTAAACCATCAGTTCTTGAGGGAATTTTAAGTAAATATCTCATGCATTTCCCTGGGATATAAAATAGAAGTGATATATCCTAGTTGATCAAGACAATGCTTGATCATGGAAGTGAGAACCCATTCCATTAGAAATAATTTAGGAAGCCAAACCTTGATCATTATAAATTGAGTGATGATCATAAATCGTAAGAACTTGAGGTGAGGATATCAAGAACAAGTGGATCATGTCTAACCATGATCATGCTCTTGAAGTTTGTGTGGATAAGTAAATCCTAATAGGATAAGTAGATATTCTCCAACACATAAAATCATAGGGGAACTATTAAAAAACCTAAACCATTTCACATATGATAATTAGAGAGACAACTGAATAGTAACAAATCTTTGTCTAGTCCAGCCTTATATCAATCCAAATGATCTTGGATTGAACCATCCTATGTGTGGTGAGGAAGAGCAACTCTAGCTAAAGTAATATGGTGTTAAATCACCAGTTAAACCCTAAACCATATCTTAATTCTAGTTTATGTATCACTTGGGTGATCACAAATAAAACCTAGTCCACATTTGGGCACACCCAACTATTTTCTCAAACAAATAAAATCCTCCTGAGTGGAGTAAGATCTACTCTAATCATTCAAATCCAAGACTTAAGAAGGTAATACCAATAGCCATGGGAACAAACCAAACTTAATCTCCAATATTTATAAATATTGGGACACATGAAATCATGCCCATAAAACTATAATCCTAAATAAGAAACCAAATAATTGGCTTTACTTTGCAGATAATTTCTTACAAAGAAATACCACATGAAACAATAACCATCACCAGATAATTAGTAAGGCCCTTTTTGAAAATAATTTAGAACCTTTTATAATTGGATTATAAAATCAAATTTATATGAAATATTCTATCCTCAACCCAATGCTGTTAACTATGTGATATGTGTTAATACACACATATAGAACCCTAATCCAACAATATTACTATTAACCATTTTTATTAGTTTCCATCAACTTGAAATAAGAAAAACCTGCAAAAATTGAATTCAAAATATGAAATTCAATCAATGCAATTGAAAACAGAAAATAAATAAATAGAAAAAGAAGAGGGAGGAGGCTTACCAGCAGCTAAGCACCGCAGCAGCCCACCAAGCACAGCCCGAACGAGCCCAGTAGAAGCCCATCAACGCCACTCCAACCTGACCAACGTAACAATCCGAAATAAAAAGAAGAAAAGCAGCTTCTTCTTCTTCCCTGAGATCGACACGGAGGAGGAGCTCGCCGGCCACGTCCTCGTCGCCGATAAGGAGGACTCTGGACGCCAAGATCTCGTCCAAAGTTCGATTCAAGTTGCTCCGCATCCGTGCCTATCTCAAACGCGCCAAGATATGTGCCGAGACGTGCTCGTCGACATCGCCGCATCCCGGCCGCCTCCGATGACGAGTCGCTGTTGCCGACCGCCCCAAGCCCTATAAATACTCCCCGAGATTCTCCAGCAAACCCTAATGCTTCACCGCTAACCAAATCGTCCTCTAACCCTCTCAATATCCCGCCACCATCAGGCAGTTGCCGCCGGCGTCGACCACGCTACCGTCGGTAGAGGTCACCCCATGGACAAATTTGTAGTATCATTCTTATCATTATCTTTATCATCACCGGAGTTGGCCACCGCAGAGGGTTTCGTCAGAGTAGTTCCGGCGACCAAAACATGGTAGCATTGTTACCATTGAACTCGGCGGGTAGTGGGGGTTCGGAAAAACAACTTTGCACATCCTCTGGTACTCAATATTGGCGTCGACGGTGATCACCGGAGTTACTCCGGCGATGCCTACGTGGCCAGTGGATCCCAGGTAGAGAGTTTGACTAGTCTCCGCTTGCGTGGCAGCCGACGTGTCACTGACCCTACAGGTCAGTGACTAGGGTTAGGATCTGCCACGGTAACAAAAGTGTTGTCCATTTAAATTAAATTACAGAAAAATATCCGCAACTTTAAATAAATCTAGAAAATTCATATTAACTCAGAAAAATATAAATAAGATATCAAAATTCTTATAAAGAAAAACTATATCCAATAAAAATATAAAATGAAATTTATATTTTTAATAAAAATTTAATTGTTTTATACTTAATAATTAAGTCTTTTCTTTTAATTCTAAATGCAACTAAAATTCAATAATTAGGAAAATCTTCCAAATTAAATAAAAACCAATAAATAAATAAAGAAAAAACATGGAAACTAATTTTCTTTATTTATTTTATTAAATCCTTATTAGAAGGATTTAAACCCTAATTAATAATTATCTTAATTATTAATCCATTACAAAAAAAATTAATAAGCCAAATTCAATATTATTTTTATTTCTAAGTTATTAGTAACTTCAACTTTATAATGAAGTTATTAATCCAATAATTATAGGGTAATTAGGAAACCCTAGTTCCATTATAAATAAAGTGATAACCTCATCATTTCACGTGGTCCCTAAAACCCTAATATCATTAGGAACCCTAGCTCCATTATTACATGTAAACCCTAAATTGCTTCTAACATAAACCTTAGGTTAGAACATGTGATCATAATATTTTATTTTCAATCATAGAACCATAATAACAATTAAATACTTGCCATGTCCACATAAAATGAAGGAACCCTATCACTACTAATTAGCATCCCATGTGTTCATCTCATCAAACCTAGATGATCAAACAGGAACACCTAAGTCTAAACCCTAGTTCCTATCATAAAAAATATCAACCTTACTCATACCTATATAGCATCACACCATTGTCATGAACTCCAATAGCAACCATGCTAATATTGACATCACATCCCATACACACTAAACCCTATTAGTGTGAGATAATTATTAAACATCCCATTTAGGAAACCACCATTCCTTACTTAGTGGATCAAATAGCAAACCTAAACAACCTCAACCTCATTGATATACTTCTTATTATGTAAGAAGTATGTTCTTCAAAAGTTATTCTTTTGAAGTAAACAGAGAACCACCATCAACCCTGCTTATAAGGACCTATAAATCCTAGCTAGCTATCACCAATAAGATGAACCAATCTTGATAGCAACCTTGTATGAAGAATTGCTTAGAATGTCAGGCTTAACTCAACCTTACCAGCCCTTGGTGTTGACGAATCCAACTAGGTTGTGATCCATCTAATACTTACTCCAGAAACTAGATTAAACCATAATAAACCATAGAACTCCACAACCTTAATTATCATACTTGTTCTTTATTAAAGAACATGTTCTTCAAAAGTTATTCCTTTGAAGTATATGATAATTAATCATTAACCATGCCATATAGTGCCTAAATCAACCACTGTTCAAATACATGTTAGGATTATACCAATTCTCCTTGATGTGTGCTTATAATATTATTATTGTGATATATTGCATTGCTTATTTATAATACCAAGTAATCAACCCTAATAAGAACCTTGTTTGAGAATCACTTTAAAAGTGCAACACACCTAAAAATAATCATTACCACTCACTAATCCTAAATCATCGGGGTTAGGTCACGCTTAGAGCGATTGCATCTCATACTTATGCATTATTGCATCCTTGCCAATCTTTTAAACATCGTCCTTACCGGACGATGATGCTATTTCAGAATTCGGAGTTATTGCGTATCGAAGACCTTGCCTGCATCATCTTGCAGTCAAGAAAGGCAAGTTCATCGCTTGCTCATGTCATTTGAGTATCTTTATCAAATTACTTGCAAAGTACTATAATTACCACTATTGCATAAAAACCAAAACCACTATTTTCATAACTATGAATATGACTATGTGGTTGGCAATGGAACCATGGATTGTGTTGATATGGTGGAGGTTCCATTGCAAGGGTTTATATCCATCTAGGATTAAACAACAAATGTCGTCCGAGTGATTCTTGTGCCGTAATACCCGTGTTAACCATAAGATCCGGAGTGGGACGGAGTAGTCAAAAGTGTTTCCACCTCTCGTTCATCAACGGATGCTCATTACTTGGGTGCACATGATCTTGCGAGACATGATGCGGGGGTGGGAACCCGTAGAAGTCCCAACGGTAATGAGGTCTATGATGGGTTGC
>NC_061514.1:120892873-120904241 GCF_022539505.1 Lolium rigidum | reverse complement strand
TCCCCTATACTTGAGGGTCATCAGGGAACAGACGTGATTAGGTCGGTTCCTGGGAGGCGACGCTCCAGGGAAATAACCGCCTAATGACGGTTCCCTAAATGAGTGGCTACAAATGTTGCTGTTACAAGCAGGGATTAACCCATTTAATTAAGACTAATTAAATTCTAACACTCCCCCTAATCTATGCTTGTCCTTGTGAATCTTCATCATCTTGAAATAGTCTCCTCCAAAAACCCAGTGGGAAAAATGTGAGGAGTCCTCCAAAAACCCTATGGGAAAAATGAGGAATAGTATAGGATATGTTGTTAAAACTCCTTCAAACCCAGTGGGAAAATAAGAAAAAAATGGTACAACATATTATGGTTATTGCCTCTGTTAACTCAATATGAAGTATACCCATAGAGTATAGAGGTCAATAAATATGTCGTGAATACTTTCCTAAAAACCCCGATGGGGAAAAGGGATAGTATGACGTATGATCTTATGTTGATATTACCTCATTAAAAACCTTTATGAGAACCTGTAAAGTAAACTCACTAAGGGAAAAAGAGTATAATATGATGCTTTGAACATGAGTAGCTCAGGAAGATACTCCCCCTGAATCTTGCAAATCTCGGAGTCGTCACATACCAATTCCATGAATATATTTCTGGAGCGTTGAGGTTGGTAGAGACTTTTTTAATAGATCAGTGAGGTTATCGCATGATTTGACTTGCAAGATGTTTATTTCCCGACTCTTAAGGAGTTCATGGGCATAAAACATTTAGCGCAATATGCTTAATGATATTGCTCTTTATGTAACCTGTTTTGCATCTATGCAACATAAGCAACATTATCTGTGTAGACAATGATAGATGATTCGAGAGAACCAACACCACATGACTAATGTATGCGGTTTGTCATTCCGTCAAGCCACACGTGTTAACATGAAGCATTGAATCTTAGAATGATCATGGTAGTATAGTCACCAGAGTCTATTTGAAGACATCAATGGAGTGACAGATCTACCATGTATGTACACATTGTAGGATCATGTAAGTAGCCAATACCAGTGTCTAAATTGGAGTTCAGATTTCTCCAAAATTGATACGATATGTCAAGATATTTGGTGCCTTGGAGATATCGAAAGATATTCTTGATCCCCTAACCAATTATATTGGTAGGTCCAATGGCATTGAGATATGGAACATTATGTGCCAACATCTCTTCTCTATCTTCCCATGGATCTTTCTCTACGTCTAGAGATCGAACAATCCCTAGGAGATGGACATGACTTGTCTATATCAAGTTTCTCTAAATTTCTGGATATAGGCATCTTGGTGTACCATAATACTTGGGTGAAGGTGCTCGAGTTGTAGTCCCAAGCACTATTTGGGTTTATCCAGATTCTTCATCTCAAATCCGTCTGTAGATGATCACGTGGTTCGTCGTTGTAGGAGTTATCCTTATGTATGAAAAACACACATGGGTGATCATCATGTAGGAGTGATCCTTTTGTATAAGGAACTCACTATGTCGGTTGTACCAAAATGTACCGACAACAATAAGCCATGTGGTGACTTATTGATTATTACACAATACATGTTGCATTTGCGTTTCGATTCGGACAGAGATTCCATCGAGAACCATACATGTCGGAATCTAGTGACCCACATGGATATGTTGTCACTACACCTATCAACTGCATAGATAGATGATTTTGTACTGCCAATGATATATTTATCGGAACGAGATTTCACTCATGTCTGGAGGGTAGGTCTCGGATCTCTGCGGAAACCCGACCTTATGCTACAAGCCTTGCTTTCTCACCACCTTGTATTTCTCATTCCGTTTCGGAAGAAAGCACATTGAATGATCTCATAGGGAATTCATTTGGAAGAGCGAGGCTATATCTGCTTGGATTGCATCCTTTGATGAGTTCAGTCCTAGCAAGTGTGTTCACACTCTGCCATGGCCATGGTCTTTGGATCTGAATCATTGTGAAGGTTGTTTGCAATCAAACAAGAGATGTTTGTCGACGAGCTTGTAGGCTTTGGTTATGTGATTCTCCGGAATCGATATAGTTGGAGAAAATATCATGCACCCATGATGACTCTTCGTGATTTCCCAATACGCGTGAGTCCGGGTGTTCCGATGTCCCAGCCCGAGTGTGTGCAAGGCTGGAGCTCGGGGTTGTGGAGGTTTCCCTTCCACTGGGTGTATACTACCCATCAGGTGTTCATCAACGCAAGGTTGACTTGCATTTACTGATTTAGAGGATTCCTCGATTTCCTTTGTTGCTTTGCAAAAAGCTAGATCCTGGTCAGAGGCCGTACTACTCCCCCTCTTTTTATGAAACGGGGAGTTGAGTGGTTTTTATTGGTACCTCCACCCTTTCGGGCGCATTTCTAACCGGATTGAAAGATTTTGTAACACCTTTGAGATCAGTAAATGAATCTGGCAGGTTATTTGCATGTGTTGCAAATTTGTGAATCCGAACGTAGAGTCCAGATTCTTGAGTACGTGGTTATGAGGAGGAACGTGAAGTCCCAATTAATTTCCTGGCATTCGATGTGGTACTTGAAATCTCCCCCTAATGCCTGGAAATAATCCTCCTTAAATATAAGCAATCAACGTACTGGGCTCTGAATACATCCCTTATGTGGGGTTCAAGGTACTGGGTTATCGACGGATATCTATACCCCACATAGATCCCGCATATGTGCTGCGGTGGTGAGATCGGTACGCGTGAAGCGTTTCCGAACTTACGCAGATGGGAAATGCTCGGAGGATTTCCACGTATCAATTGCAGAGGGGAAGTACGGCTATATACAGTTAGTCAGTAGCAGCGTGTAAAACTGCATGACTCCAATGTAAAGTTGGTAAATTGCAGTTCATTAACATGGGTCGTGCAATGAGAAAATTCTTTTGATCAGAGACGAAACCAAAAACAATTGTGTATGGACACATAGGACATTGTGCTGAACTTCGATCCTCGGAACCATGCACAAAATAGTGGAGGCATGTGAAGAGAATTCTGCAACAATATTTGTCCAACAAAATAGTGGAGGCGTGTTAAAGTTAGAAGATAGAAAGAGAGACAATGATTGGAATGGAATCACTTGTATTGATTGATGAAGATTTTACATATATATAGGGGGGAACAGACGTGATTAGGTCGGTTCCTGGGAGGCGACGCTCCAGGGAAATAACCGTCTAATGACGGTTCCCTAAATGAGTGGCTACAAATGTTGCAGTTACAAGCAGGGATTAACCCATTTAATTAAGACTAATTAAATTCTAACATAAACAATATGCTCCGAGGGACGGGACACGTGATGACGCGGACAAAAACCCTCGGTGCCCGCGCGCGGTGGGGCGATCAAGACGAATACAGCGATTCATTTCCGAATGACCGATGGCCGCCCACATGGCTGCCTGCAACCGAACGGCGACGACGAGTAGGCCACGGGCCCACGAACGATGCAGTGCGTGTAGCGGCTTGTGGCGATAGGGATGTTTGTGGAGTCGTGCGATGCTCTGTGCTACCACGCCCATCCATTTCAGATTAAAAGAAAAATACTCCCACTATCTCACGAAACAACTTTTCATTTTATTTGTATTTAGATGCCAAACAGTGTCCACACATAGATCTAAATTTATATAAAGAATAAATCAAGTTTCATAGGACGGAGAGCGTATGTTTGTTTCAATTAATTTGGGTCACATGTGGACATAAATGCTCCCGTTGTGTGTTTAGGTCAAAGACAGCACAATAGACATGCCTAATTATTTTTTAAATATTTAATATATTAATACTTATGTTGCATAGGGTGAATAAAATGGTAAAAGCATATATGTAAAGGAAATAAACCCTAGACAATCAAGGTTTGCATAGCGCCATTGCTGCTTAATCCTTGTTGGCCAGGTCGATGAAGACTGGTGCCTCCCATGGCCATGGCCAGATTGCGTTGGCGCTGGAAGCGGGCGCCATTGATGGCGGCACAACACCGCCGCCCATTAGCACTGGCGTGTAGCGAAGAGCAGTTGCGGAGCCAGGATCCAGCAAGGCCCCGAGCCATCCTTTGCTACAGTAGCTACAGTGCTAGCTACAATTTTGCTAGAGTCAAGCCTAAGTTTTCGGCCCACGCCCCAGGCCAAGGCCCATGCAGCCTGGGGCCTGTCTCCGCCACTTGCGAAGAGGATGCGAGAGAACACGGGCGCTTTGCGCAAATACATTTTCAGCCCAAATTTGAGTCTGGAATGTGCCGGTATGTGCCTCGGCCCGTTTACATCGGGCAACCAGGTCAGGTTTTTTTGTGTTCTCCTGTCCGCATGGACCAAAATTGACCACCTCGATACGGTTAGATCACGCCGCTAAAGATGCCCTTAAAAGACTTGTCATCAACACATGTACAATGGTAGGAAGACATATTTTCGCTTATGATTTCACATCATCCAGAGAAAACAATAGATATAAGTGTGGTACTCCCTCTGTTCCTAAAAAGTTACTCAATTTTACCTAAATACGAAAGTACATAGACATGTTTTACTTATAGATATATCCGTATATAGAAAAAACTGAACAATTATAGATACATCCGCATCTAAAAAAAATTGAGCAGTTTTTTTTGAGAGACAGAGGAGTTTAATGAATCACCCCTTATTATCATCTAGGAACAAATGAGAGTGAATTAAATTTTGATAAAAATTTATGTTACTAAGAGAAAACATATGATACAAAGGAGAAAATAACCTTCTTTTATTTTGCAAAAGATAATCTCTTAGTGTCGGGGGTGCTCCTCGGCAATACTCACCATGATGAGCTTAGGGTTGACAGAATCCTGCAGGCTAGCACGGGACATCGGTGATCGAACAAACGAGGAGAGAGATTACCCAGTTTCGAGGCCCTCGATGAGGTAAAATCCTTACTTCCTGCTTGTCTAATCTTGATTATCGAAAGTATATCGGGTTACAATGGGGTAGCCGAACGAATACGATGGTTTCGCCGAGAGGCTAGGGTTCTAAGCTCTAAGCTATGTCTTGCGATGGTTCTATTCGTGTAAGTTGTGATTCGGCAGATTCAAGGACGCCATGATCGCCGCCTGCTTCGGGTCAGCGGGGGCCTGCGGCTGCTCGCCCCACTGCGCCACCTCCTCCGCCGCCTCAGCTTATGCGTCTACGACATACACCTCGTCCCACTCCTCGAACCGTGGGTCGACAAATTCGTCGGAGTTGTAGTCGGCGTCGGGCTGCGGTGGTGGTGGTTGAGGCGCCGTAGGCGGCGTGCGGCCAAGCATGGAGTACGTCGTATGGAGCCGATGATAACCCACAAGTATAGGGGATCACAACAGTCTTCGAGGGAAGTAAAACCTAAATTTATTGATTCGACACAAGGGGAGACAAAGAATACTTATAAGCCTTAACAACTGAGTTGTCAATTCAGCTGCACTGGAAAAGCACTAGTAACGGGGGTGATGTGAAAGCAACGAGTAATATGAGAGCAATAGTACCGATAACACGGCGAGCAGTATGATAACACAGAGGCAATGACACCAGAAAATAGTTGATACTACTTCCAATGACATATAGGATCGAGTGAATATTTAATGATGAAAGATGGACCGGGGTTCCCAGCTATCTACACTAGTGGTAACTCTCCAATAACAAGTGTTGGGTGAACAAATTACAGTTGGACAATTGATAGGATTGAAATAGCATTAAGACAGAACATCAAGTCTATTAATCATGTAGGCATGTTTTCCATATATAGTCATACGTGCTCGCAATGAGAAACTTGCATAACATCTTTTGTGCTACCAGCCAGGTGGCAGCAGGGCCTCAAGGGAATCTACTCGGTAATTAAGGTACTCCTTTTAATAGAGCACCGGAGCAAAGCATTAACACTTTGTGAAAACATGTGATCCTCATATCTAAGCCATCCCCTCCAGTTATCCCGATTCTTTGTCACTCGGGGCCTCGGGTTCGGACATAGACATGTACAAACAACTTGTAGATACAATCTAAGCAATAATTATAGAGCTTAAATCTAAGATCATGCCACTCGTGCACTAGTGACAAGCATTAAACACAAAAAGATTGCAGCAACAATAACTTCACAAACTTTATAGATAGACTGATCATAATGTAACAATTCATCGGATCCCAACAAACACAACACCGATTACATCAGATGAATCTCAATCATGTAAGGCAGCTCATGAGATCATTGTATTGAAGTACATGGGAGAGATAGTACCAACTAGCTACTGCTAGAACCCGTAGTCCATGGGGGAACTACTTACGAAGCATAATGGAGGCGGTGGCGTCGATGGAGAAGCCTTCCGGGGGCACTTCCCCGTCCCGGCGGCGTGCCGGAACGAGAGTCTCGTCCCCCGAAACGGAGTTTCGCGATGGCGGCGGCGCCCACGGAGTCTTTACGCGAATATGATTGATTGATATAGGGTTTTCGCGTCGCGAGGAATCTATAGGCGAAAGGGCGGCGCGAGGGGGTGCCCAGGGGGCTCACCCCATAGGGCGGCGCGCCCCCCTCCTAGGCCGCGCCCCAGTATGGTCTGGAGGCCGTGGGCCTCTTCCTGGCTTGCCCTTCTGGCTCCGTGTGTCCCTCGGAAAAATAGGAGGTTTGACTTTTGTTTTGTCGAATTCCGAGAATATTGCCCGAACAGCTTTTCTGAAACCAAAAACAGCAGAAAACAGGAACTGACGCTTCGGCATCTTGTTAATAGGTTAGTGCCGGAAAATGCATAAAATCATTATAAAGTGTGAGCAAAACATGCAGGTATTGTCATAAACTTGCATGGAACATAAGAAATTATAGATACGTTGGAGACGTATCAAGCATCCCCAAGCTTAGTTCCTGCTCGCACTCGAGTAGGTAAACGGCAAAAAGAATAATTTCTGAAGTGACATGCTACCAACATAATCTTGATCATACTATTATAAAGCATATGAGATGAATGAAGTGACTCAAGGCAATGATCTATAGCTTTCTAACAAATAGATAACATATAGCAAAAACTTTTAATGAATAGTAGTTTCAAGACAAGCATCAAAAAGTCTTGCATAAGAGTTAACTCATAAAGCAATAAGTTCTTAATAAGAGGTTTTGAAACAACACAAAGGAAGATTTAAGTTTCAGCAATTGCTTTCAACTTTCAACATGTATATCTGATACGTCTCCGACGTATCGATAATTTCTTATGTTCTATGCCATATTATTGATGATACCTACATGTTTTATGCACACTTTATGTCATATTCGTGCATTTTCTGGAACTAACCTATTAACAAGATGCCGAAGTGCCGGTTCATGTTTTCTCGTCGTTTTTGGTTTCGAAATCCTAGTAACGAAATATTCTCGGATTGGACGAAACGAAGACCCGGGGGCCTATTTTTCCACGGAGCTTCCGGAAGACCGAAGAACATACGAAGTGGGGCCACGAGGTGGCCAAACCACATGGCGGCGCGGCCCAAGGGGGCCCGCGCCGCCCCGTGGTGTGGGCCCCTCGTCCGGCCCCCGACTCGCCCTTCCGCCTACTTAAAGCCTCCGTCGCGAAACCCCCGATGCGAAAAAACCACGATACGGAAAACCTTCCCGGAGACGCCGCCGCCGATCCCATCTCGGGGGATTCGGAGATCTCCTCCGGCACCCTGCCGGAGAGGGGATTCATCTCCCGGAGGACTCTACACCGCCATGGTCGCCTCCGGAGTGATGAGTGAGTAGTTCACCCCTGGACTATGGGTCCATAGCGAGTAGCTAGATGGTTGTCTTCTCCTCATTGTGCTTCATTGTTGGATCTTGTGAGCTGCCTAACATGATCAAGATCATCTATCCGTAATTCTATATGTTGTGTTTGTCGGGATCCGATGGATAGAGAATACCATGTCATGTTAATTATCAAGTTATTATACATGTGTTGTTTATGATCTTGCATGCTCTCCGTTTCTAGTAGAGGCTCGGCCAAGTTTTTACTTTTAACTCCAAGAGGGAGTACTTATGCTCGATAGTGGGTTCATGCCCGCATTGACACCAGGACGGTGACGAGAAAATTCTAAGGTTGTGTTGTGTTGTTGCCACTAGGGATAAAACATTGGCGCTATGTCCGAGGATGTAGTTGTTGATTACATTACGCACCATACTTAATGCAATTGTCTCGTTGCTTTGCAACTTAATACCGGAGGGGTTCGGATGATAACTCGAAGGTGGACTTTTTAGGCATAGATGCGGTTGGATGGCGGTCTATGTACTTTGTCGTAATGTCCAATTAAATCTCACTATACTTATCATGTCATGTATGTGCATTGTTATGCCCTCTCTATTTGTCAATTGCCCGACTGTAATTTGTTCACCCAACATGCTTTTATCTTATGGGAGAGACACCTCTAGTGAGCTTGTGGACCCCGGTCCATTCTTTAAATACTTGAAATACAAATCTACTGCAATACTTGTTTTACTGTTTTCTTCGCAAACAATCATCTTCCACACAATACGGTTAATCCTTTGTTACAACAAGCCGGTGAGATTGACAACCTCACTGTTTCGTTGGGGCAAAGTACTTTGGTTGTGTTGTGCAGGTTCCACGTTGGCGCCGGAATCCTACGGTGTTGCGCCGCACTACATTCCGCCGCCATCAACCTTCAACGTGCTTCTTGACTCCCTACTCGGTTCGATTAAACCTTGGTTTCTTACGAGGGAAACTTGCACGCTGTGCGCATCACACCTTCCTCTTGGGGTTCCCAACGGACGTGTCAACTACACGCATCAAGCAAATTTACGGCGCCGTTGCCGGGGAGATCAAGACACGCTGCAAGGAGTCTCCACTTCTCAATCTCTTTACTTTGTTTTTGTCTTGCTTTATTTTATTTACTACTTTGTTTGCTGCACTTATATCAAAACACAAAAAAATTAGTTGCTAGTTTTACTTTATTTCTTGTCTTGCACTCTATATCAAAAACACAAAAAAATTAGTTTACTTGCATTTACTTTATCTAGTTTGCTTTATTTACTATTGCTAAAATGGCCAACCCCGAAAATACTAAGTTGTGTGACTTCACTAGCACAAATAATAATGATTTCTTATGCACACCTATTGCTCCACCTGCTACTACAGCAGAATTCTTTGAAATTAAACCTGCTTTACTTAATCTTGTTATGCGAGAGCAATTTTCCAGTGTTAGTTACGATGATCTTGCTGCCCATCTCAATAATTTTGTTGAACTATGTGAAATGCAAAAATATAAAGATGTAGATGGTGACATTATAAAATTAAAATTGTTCCCTTTCTCATTAAGAGGAAGAGCTAAAGATTGGTTGCTATCTCTGCCTAAGAATAGTATTGATTCCTGGACTAAATGCAAGGATGCTTTTATTGGTAGATATTATCCCCCTGCTAAAATTATATCTTTGAGGAGTAGCATAATGAATTTTAAACAATTGGATAATGAACATGTTGCTCAAGCTTGGGAAAGAATGAAATCTCTGGTTAAAAATTGCCCAACCCATGGATCGACTACTTGGATGATCATCCAAACCTTCTATGCGAGACTAAATTTTTCTTCGCGGAATTTATTGGATTCAGCTGCTGGAGGTACCTTTATGTCCATCACTCTTGGTGAAGCAACAAAGCTTCTTGATAATATGATGGTTAATTACTACGAATGGCACACGAAAGAAGCTCCACAAGGTAAGAAGGTAAATTACAGTTGAAGAATCCTCTTCCTTGAATGATAAGGTTGATGCTATTATGTCTATGCTTGCGAATGATAGGACTAATGTTGATCCTAATAATGTTCCATTAGCTTCATTGGTTGCTCAAGAAGAACATGTTGATGTAAACTTCATTAAAAATAATAATTTCAACAACAATGCTTATCGGAACAATTCTAGTAATAACTATAGGCCATATCCTTATAATAATGGTAACGGTTATGCTAATTCTTATGGGAATTCTTACAACAATAATAGGAATACACCCCCTGGACTTGAAGCCATGCTTAAAGAATTTATTAGTACACAAACTGCCTTTAACAAATCTGTTGAGGAAAAGCTCAATAAAATTGATATTCTTGTTTCTAGAGTTGATAGTCTTGCCTCCGATGTTGATCTTTTGAAATCGAAAGTTATGCCTAATAGGGATATTGAAAATAAAATTGTTACTACAGCAAATGCCATCCAAGTTAGAATTAATGAGAATATAAGATTAATGGCTGAAGCTGCGTGCTAGGTGGGATAGAGAAGAAAATGAAAAACTAGCTAAAAAAGAAAATGTAGCTAAAGTTTGGACTATTACCACCACTAGCAATGCTAATGATTCATATGTTGCTGCACCTCTTACTATCAATGGTAAAATAATTGGTGTTAGCAATGCTTCTACTCCTAGTGCAAAGCGCAAAACTACTCGAGCTGCTAAAGCTAACTGAAGCTGCTTGTGATAAACTGCTGAAATTTTTTCCAACTTTGGGGATGATAATCCCATTGCTTTAGATTGTAATGATTTAGATTTTGATGATTGCCATATCTCTGAAGTTATAAAGTTCTTACAAAAACTTGCTAAAAGTCCTAATGCTAGCGCTATAAATTTGGCTTTCACAAAACATATTACAAATGCTCTCATAAAAGCTAGAGAAGAGAAACTAAAACTTGAAACTTCTATTCCTAGAAAGCTAGAGGATGGTTGGGAGCCCATCATTAAAATGAGAGTCAAAGATTTTGATTGTAATGCTTTATGTGATCTTGGTGCAAGTATTTCATGTTATGCCTAAAAAAGTCTATGATATGCTTGACTTGCCACCATTGAAGAATTGTTATTTGGATGTTAATCTCGTCGATAATGCTAAAAAGAAACCTTTGGGGAAAGTTGATAATGTTCATATTATGGTTAACAATAACCTTGTCCCCGTTGATTTTGTTGTCTTGGATATTGAATGCAATGCATCTTGTCCCATTATATTGGGAAGACCTTTTCTTCGAACCGTTGGTGCTACTATTGATATGAAGGAAGGTAATATTAAATATCAATTTCCTCTCAAGAATGGTATGGAACACTTCCCTAGAAAGAGAATGAAGGTACCTTATGATTCTATCATTAGAACAAATTATGATGTTGATGCTTCGTCTCTTGATGTTACTTGAGATACACTTCTCGCGCCTAGCGAAAGGCGTTAAGAAAGCGCTTATGGGAGACAAACCATGTTTTTACTACAGTATTTTTGTTTTATATTTGTGTCTTGGAAGTTGTTTACTACTGTAGCAACCTCTCCTTATCTTAGTTTTGAGTTTTGTTGTGCCAAGTAAAGTCTTTGATAGAAAAGTAAGTACTAGATTTGGATTACTGTGCGGTTCCAGATTTCTTTGCTTGTCACGAATGCG
>NC_061514.1:120860977-120892773 GCF_022539505.1 Lolium rigidum | reverse complement strand
ATAACAGAATAGATAAATGCATACTCTACACTCTTGTTGGATGATGAACACATTGCGTAGGATTACACGAACCCTCAATGCCGGAGTTAACAAGCTCCACAATTCAATGTTCATATTTAAATAACCTTAGAGTGCAAGAAAGATCAACACGACTAAACCAAGTACTAACACAAGCATGCACACTCGTCACCTTCACACTATGTAGGAGGAATAGATCACATCAATACTATCATAGCAATAATTAACTTCACAATCTACAAGAGATCATGATCATAGCATACGCCAAGTACTAACACGGATGCACACACTGTCACCATTACACCGTGCAGGAGGAATAAAACTACTTTAATAACATTGCTAGAGTAGCACATAGATAAATTGTGATACAAAACACATTGCAATCATAAAGAGATATAAATAAGCACTTCACTACGCCATTCATAACAGTGAGTAAGTATTCTCTGAAATATAGCCTAAGAGACCCACACGGTGCACACACCTGTCACCTTTACACACGTGGGACAAGGAGTCTCCGGAGATCACATAAGTAAAACTCACTTGACTAGCACAATGACATCTAGATTACAAGCATCATCATATGAATCTCAATCATGTAAGGCAGCTCATGAGATTATTGTATTGAAGTACATAGGAGAGAGATGAACCACATAGCTACCGGCACAGCCCCGAGCCTCGATGGAGAACTACTCCCTCCTCATGGGAGCAGCAGCGGTGATGAAGATGGCGGTGGAGATGGCAGCGGTGTCGATGGAGAAGCCTTCCGGGGGCACTTCCCCGCTCCGACAGGGTGCCGGAACAGAGACTCCTGTCCCCCAGATCTTGGCTTCGCGATGGCGGCGGCTCTGGAAGGTTTTCCGTATCGTAGTTCTTCTTAATAGGGTTTTCGCGACGGAGGCTTTAAATAGGCGGAAGGGCAGCGTCAGAGGGTCGAAGAGGCGCCGGCACCATAGGCTGGCGCGGCCAGGGCCCAGGCCGCGCCACCCTATCATCTGGGGCCCACGAGGCCCCCTCCGGCGGCTCTCGGGTGTTCCGGATGCTTCCGGTGAAAATAGGAACCCGGGTCTTGATTTCGTCCGATTCCGAGAATATTTCGTTACTAGGATTTCGAAACCAAAAACAGCAGAAAACAGAACCGGCACTTCGGCATCTTGTTAATAGGTTAGTTCCAGAAAATGCACGAATATGACGTAAAGTGTGCATATAACATGTAGGAATCATCAATAATATGGCATGGAACATAAGAAATTATCGATACGTCGGAGACGTATCAGCATCCCCAAGCTTAGTTCTGCTCGTCCCGAGCAGGTAAAACGATAACAAAGATAATTTCTCAAGTGACATGCCATCATAACTTTGATCATACTATTTGTAAACATATGTAGTGGATGCAGCGATCAAAACAATGGTAATGACATGAGTAAACAAGTGAATCATAAAGCAAAGACTTTTCATGAATAGTACTTCAAGACAAGTATTAATAAGTCTTGCATAAGAGTTAACTCATAAAGCAATAAATCAAAGTAAAGGTATTGAAGCAACACAAAGGAAGATTAAGTTTCAGCGGTTGCTTTCAACTTGTAACATGTATATCTCATGGATAATAGTCAACATAGAGTAATATAACAAGTACAATATGAAAGTATGTAGGAATCAATGCAAAGTTCACACAAGTGTTTGCTTCTTGAGGTGGAGAGAGATAGGTGAACTGACTCAACATAAAAGTAAAAGAGAATGGTTCTTCAAAGAGGAAAGCATCGATTGCTATATTTGTGCTAGAGCTTTTATTTTGAAAACATGAAACAATTTTGTCAACGGTAGTAATAAAGCATATGAGTTATGTACATTATATCTTACAAGTTGCAAGCCTCATGCATAGTATACTAATAGTGCCCGCACCTTGTCCTAATTAGCTTGGACTACCGGATCTTTGCAATGCACATGTTTTAACCAAGTGTCACAATGGGGTACCTCCATGCCGCCTGTACAAAGGTCTAAGGAGAAAGCTCGCATTTTGGATTTCTCGCTTTTGATTATTCTCAACTTAGACATCCATACCGGGACAACATGGACAACAGTATAATGGACTCCTCTTTAATGCATAAGCATGTGGCAACAATTATTATTCTCATATGAGATTGAGGATATGTGTCCAAAACTCGAAACTTCCACCATGAATCATGGCTTTAGTTAGCGGCCCAAAGTTCTTCTCTAACAATATGCATGCTCCAACCATAAAGGTGGTAGATCTCTCTTACTTCGTACAAGACGGACATGCATAGCAACTCACATGATATTCAACAAAGAATAGTTGATGGCGTCCCCGTAAGCATGGTTATCGCACAACAAGCAACTTAATAAGAGATAAAGTGCATAAGTACATATTCAATACCACAATAGTTTTTAAGCTATTTGTCCCATGAGCTATATATTGCAAAGGTGAATGATGGAATTTTAAAGGTAGCACTCAAGCAATTTACTTTGGAATGGCGGAGAAATACCATGTAGTAGGTAGGTATGGTGGACACAAATGTCATAGTGGTTGGCTCAAGGTTTTTGGATGCATGAGAAGTATTCCCTCTCGATACAAAGCTTAGGCTAGCAAGGTTATTTGAAACAAACACAAGGATGAACCGGTGCAGCAAAACTCACATAAAATACATATTGTAAACATTATAAGACTCTACACCGTCTTCCTTACATGTATCATTTTCCGTTTCCAACCATATAAAAATGAACGAAGCAGTTTTAACCTTCGCCATGAACACTAAAAGATAAAGCGAAGAACACATGTGTTCATATGAACCAGCGGAGCGTGTCTCTCTCCCACACAAGCATTTATTCAAACAAAAACAAAAACAAAAGCACACCTACGCTCCAAGCAAAGTACATAAGATGTGACGGAATAAAAATATAGTTTCAGGGGAGGAACCTGATAATGTTGTCGATGAAGAAGGGGATGCCTTGGGCATCCCCAAGCTTAGACGCTTGAGTCTTCTTATAATATGCAGGGGTGAACCTCCGGGGCATCCCCAAGCTTAGAGCTTTCACTCTCCTTGATCATATTGCATCATACTCCTCTCTTGATCCTTGAAAACTTCCTCCACACCAAACTCGAAACAACTCATTAGAGGGTTAGTGCATAATAAAAATTCACATGTTCAGAGGTGAAACAATCATTCTTAACACTTCTGGACATTGCATAAAGCTACTGGACATTAATGGATCAAAGAAATTCATCCAACATAGCAAAAGAGGCAATGCGAAATAAAAGACAGAATCTGTCAAAACAGAACAGTCCGTAAAGATGGATTTTATTAGGCCACCAGACTTGCTCAAATGAAAATGCTCAAATTGAATAAAAGTTGCGTACATATCTGAGGATCACTCACGTAAATTTGCATAATTTTCTGAGTTACCTACAGAGAATTAGACCCAGATTCGTGACAGCAAAGAAATCTGTTTCTGCGCAGTAATCCAAATCTAGTATTCACTTTACTATCAAAGACTTTACTTGGCACAACAAAACACAAAACTAAGATAAGGAGAGGTTGCTACAGTAGTAAACAACTTCCAAGACACAAATATAAAACAAAGTACTGTAGCAAAATAACACATGGGTTATCTCCAAAGAAGTTCTTTCTTTATAGCCATTAAGATGGGCTCAGCAGTTTTAATGATGCACTCGCAAGAAATAGTATTTGAGACAAAAGAGAGCATCAAGAGGCAAATTCAAAACAAATTTAAGTCTAACATACTTCCTATGCATAGGAATCTTGTAAGTAAACAAGTTCATGAAGAGCAAAGTGACAAGCATAGGAAGATAAAACAAGTGTAGCTTCAAAAATTTCAGCACATAGAGAGGCATTTTAGTAACATGAAAATTTCTACAACCATATTTTCCTCTCTCATAATAACTTTCAGTAGCATCATGAGCAAACTCAACAATATAACTATCACATAAAGCATTCTTATCATGAGTCTCATGCATAAAATTATTACTCTCCACATAAGCATAATCAATTTTATTAGTTGTAGTGGGAGCAAATTCAACAAAGTAGCTATCATTATTATTCTCATCAAGTGTAGGAGGCATAGTATAATCACAACAAAATTTACTCTCCATAGTAGGTTGTACCAAAAGACCACTATTATAATCATCATAAATAGGAGGCAAAGTATCATCAAAGAAAATTTTCTCCTCAATGCTTGGGGGACTAAAAAGATCATGAAAACCAGCTTCCCCAAGCTTAGAACTTTCGTCATTATTATCAACAATGGTGTTCAAAGCGTTCATACTAATATTACTACCAGCATGCAAATAAGATTCCATAGGTTTTTTAATTTTCGCATCAAACAATCCATGTTTTAAATCAGGAAACAGAATAAGAAGCTCATTGTTGTCCATTATGCCAAACTAGTGTAAACAAGAAACAAAAAGATGCAATTGCAGGATCTAAAGGAAATAGCTTCGAGCACAAACACAATGGCGCCGTAAAAGTACTCATTACTCCGGAACCGGAGTATGAGTGCCTTTTTACCTTTCCTCCCCGGCAACGGCGCCGTAAAAGTGCTTGATGTCTACGGGAGCTTCTATTCTTGTAGACAAGTGTTGGGCCTCCAACGAGCAGAGGTTTGTAGAACAGCAGCAAGTTTCCCTTAAGTGGATACCCAAGGTTTATCGAACTCAGTGGAGGAAGAGGTCAAAGATATCCCTCTCATGCAACCCTGCAACCACAAAGCAAGAAGTCTCTTGTGTCCCCAACACACCTAATAGGTGCACTAGTTCGGCGAAGAGATAGTGAAATACAGGTGGTATAAATGAATATGAGCAGTAGTAAGAGCGTGTAGTTGATGGTGGTAATATGGTAGCAGTAGTAATGCAGCAGTAGTAACGCAAGAAACAAGAAACAAGCAACGATAGCGGTATTTAGGAACAAGGCCTAGGGAATAGACTTTCGCTAGTGGACACTCTCAACATTGATCACATAACAGAATAGATAAATGCATACTCTACACTCTTGTTGGATGATGAACACATTGCGTAGGATTACACGAACCCTCAATGCCGGAGTTAACAAGCTCCACAATTCAATGTTCATATTTAAATAACCTTAGAGTGCAAGAAAGATCAACACGACTAAACCAAGTACTAACACAACGATGCACACTCGTTACCTTCACACTATGTAGGAGGAATAGATCACATCAATACTATCATAGCAATAATTAACTTCACAATCTACAAGAGATCATGATCATAGCATACGCCAAGTACTAACACGGATGCACACACCGTCACCATTACACCGTGCGGGAGGAATAAAACTACTTTAATAACATTGCTAGAGTAGCACATAGATAAATTGTGATACAAAACACATTGCAATCATAAAGAGATATAAATAAGCACTTCACTACGCCATTCATAACAGATGAGTAAGTATTCTCGTGAAATATAGCCTAAGAGACCCACACGGTGCACACACTGTCACCTTTACACACGTGGGACAAGGAGTCTCCGGAGATCACATAAGTAAAACTCACTTGACTAGCACAATGACATTTAGATTACAAGCATCATCATATGAATCTCAATCATGTAAGGCAGCTCATGAGATTATTGTATTGAAGTACATAGGAGAGAGATGAACCACATAGCTACCGGTACAGCCCCGAGCCTCGATGGAGAACTACTCCCTCCTCATGGGAGCAGCAGCGGTGATGAAGATGGTGGTGGAGATGGCAGCGTTGTCGATGGAGAAGCCTTCCGGGGGCACTTCCCCGCTCCGGCAGGGTGCCGGAACAGAGACTCCTGTCCCCCAGATCTTGGCTTCGCGATGGCGGCGGCTCTGGAAAGTTTTCCGTATCGTCGTTCTTCTTAATAGGGTTTTCGCGACGGAGGCTTTAAATAGGCGGAAGGGCAGCGTCAGAGGGTCGAAGAGGCGGCGGCACCATAGGCTGGCGCGGCCAGGGCCCAGGCCGCGCCACCCTATCATCCGGGCCCACAGGCCCCCTCCGACGGCTCTCGGTTGTTCCGGATGCTTCCGGTGAAAATAGGAACCTGGGTCTTGACTTCGTCCGATTCCGAGAATATTTCGTTACTAGGATTTCTGAAACCAAAAACAGCAGAAAACAGAAACTGGCTCTTCGGCATCTTGTTAATAGGTTAGTTCCAGAAAATGCACGAATATGACGTAAAGTGTGCATATAACATGTAGGAATCATCAATAATATGGCATGGAACATAAGAAATTATCGATACGTCGGAGACGTATCAGCCATCAACTTTTACCTTTGTTTAATATCATGTGAGTTGCTATGCATGTTCGTCTTGTCTGAAGTAAGGGAGATTTTCATGATCAAATGGTTTTATGATGATACTCACATGTTTTATACACATTATATGTCATATTTATGCATTTTCCAGAACTAACCTATTGACGAGATGCCGAAGAGCCGCTTGTCGTTTTCTGCCGTTTTTGGTTTCGAAATCCTAGTAAGGAAATATTCTCGAATTGGACGAAATCAACGCCGTGGGCCTATTTTTCCACGAAGCTTCCGTAAGACCGAGAGGGAGACGAAGTGGGGCCACGGGCGCCGCCACACTAGGCGGCGCGGCCTAGAGGGGGCCCGCGCGGCCCTAGCGTGTGGGGCCCCGTGACTCTCCCGACTCCACCCTTCCTCCTACTTAAAGCCTCCGTCGCGAAACCCCCGAGCACCGAGAGCCACGATACGGAAAACCTTCCGCAGACGCCGCCGCCAATCCCATCTCGGGGATTCAGGAGATCGCCTCCGGCACCTCGCCGGAGAGGGGAATCATCTCCCGGAGGTCTCTTCATCGCCATGATCGCCTCCGGATCGATGTGTGAGTAGTCCACCCCTGGACTATGGGTCCATAGCAGTAGCTAGATGGTTGTCTTCTCCTCATTGTGCTATCATGTTAGATCTTGTGAGCTGCCTATCATGATCAAGATCATCTATTTGTAATCCTTCATGTTGTGTTTGTTGGGATCCGATGAATATTGAATACTATGTCAAGTTGATTATCAATCTATCATATATGTTATTTATGTTCTTGCATGCTCTCCGTTGCTAGTAGAGGCTCGGCCAAGTTGATACTTGTGACTCCAAGAGGGAGTATTTATGCTCGATAGTGGGTTCATGCCTCCATTAAATCTGGGACGATGTGACGTAAAGTTCTAAGGTTGTGGATGTGTTGTTGCCACTAGGGATAAAACATCGATGCTTTGTCTAAGGATATTTGTGTTGATTACATTATGCACCATACTTAATGCGATTGTCTCGTTGTTTACAACTTAATACCGGAGGGGTTCGGATGATAACCTCGAAGGTGGACTTTTTAGGCATAGATGCATGCTCGGATAGCGGTCTATGTACTTTGTCGTAATGCCCTGATTAAATCTCATAGTACTCATCATGATATATGTATGTGCATTGTTATGCCTTCTTTATTTGTCAATTGCCCAACTGTAATTTGTTCACCCAACATCTGTTTATCTTATGGGAGATACACCCCTAGTGATCTGTGGACCCCGGTCCTATTCTTTACATCTGAAATACAATCTGCTGCAATTGTTCTTTACTGTTCTTCGCAAACAATCATCATCATCCACACTATACATCTAATCCTTTGTTTACAGCAAGCCGGTGAGATTGACAACCTCACCGTTACGTTGGGGCAAAGTATTGTGATTGTGTTGTGCAGGTTCCACGTTAGCGCCGGAATCCCTGGTGTTGCGCCGCACTACACTCCGCCGCCATCAACCTTCAACGTGCTTCTTGGCTCCTACTGGTTCGATAACCTTGGTTTCTTACTGAGGGAAAACTTGCTGCTGTGCGCATCACACCTTCCTCTTGGGGTTCCCAACGGACGTGTCATCTACACGCCATCAGAATTCAAGAGAAGACCTCTCCATAATGAATTATAGCAGCAGGCAGAAGTAAAATCAGCACGTACAGTAAAAGTTTCCCTTACCAATTCCACTTACCAATAGCACTTCACTCCCCGGCAACGGCGCCAGAAAATAGTCTTGATGACCCACAAGTATAGGGGGTGTATCGTAGTACTTTCGATAAATAAGAGTGTCGAACCCAAGGAGGAGCAGAAGGTGTTGACAAGCAGTTTCGATGAAGGATTCACTGTAAATGCTCACAGACAAGTATTCAGGGGGTTTTGATATAGCAGATAAATAAAGTACAAGTAAGTAAAATGCGAGAGTAATAATTGCAGCAAGTGGCCCAATCCTTTTTAGCACAAAGGACAAGCCGGTTTGTTTACTTATGATGACAAAACGTTCTTGAGGACACACGGGATTTTAGTCTAGTGCTTTCGCTTCATATAGTTGATTAATCTTCATTATTTTGATAATGTTGTGTGGGTGAACCTATGCTAATGCATCGCCCTTCCTAGGACTAATATACATACTTGTGATTATACCCCTTGCAAGCATCCGCAAATACAAGAATGTAATTAAGATAAATCTAACCACAGCCTTAAACTCTGAGATCCTGCTATCCCTCCTGCATCGATATACCAACGGGGGTTCAGGTTGCTGTCACTCCGGCAACCCCACAATTAGAAAACGAATACAAGATGCATTCCCCTAGGCCCATAAAGGTAAAGTATCATGTAGTCGACGTTCACATGACACCACTAGAAGAATAACACCACAACTTAAATATCAAACCATTAAATATTACTCAACATAGTTCACTACTAACATTTAGACTTCACCCATGTCCTCAAGAACTAAACGAACTACTCACGAGACATCATATGGAACATGATCAGAGGTGATATGATGATGAATAACAATCTGAACATAAACCTTGGTTCAATGGTTTCACTCAATAGCATCAATAACAAGGAGTAATCAATACCGGGAGAGTTTCCCCTATGAAATAATCAAGATTCAACCCTAGATGTTACAGCGGTGACGAGGTGCAGCGGTGGAGATGACGGTGACGGTGGTGGAGATGATGGTGATGATGATCCCAATGAAGTCCAGCTCGATGGCGGTGACGATGGCGTCGATTTCCCCTCCGGAGGGGAATTTCCCCGGCGGATTTCAGCCTGCCGGAGAGCTCTTTTCTCTCTGGTGTTTTCCATCCCGCAGAGGCGGCTGTGTCTCCTCGCGATTATCCCCCGTACCTTAGGTTTTCGGGTAGATGAAGTACGCGAAAGAGAGGCGGCCGAAGGGGGATGTGGGCCCCCTCCCCACAAGGCGGTGCGGCCAGGGTGGAGCCCGTGCCGGCCTATGGGGGGGCCATGGCGGCCCTCCTCGGCCCCTCCTTTTGGCTGGCTCCTTCTTCTGGAGAAATAAGACCTTCGGTGTAATTTCCATCAGTTATTGATCTTCAGAAATATTGCATTCTGAAGGTGCTTTTTCCAGCAGAATCCTGACTCCGGTGAGTGATTCTCCAATAATCATGAAACATGCAAAATATGTGAAATAACATAAGTATCATCTCTAAATATGAAATATATCAATGAATAACAGTAAATTATGATATAAAATAGTGATGCAAAATGGACGTATCACTCATCCTATACCGGCACCGAAAATTGTCGGCATGTGTTGCCTCATCTGCGAAGTAGTCGTTGTGCAGCATGGTATGCCCCTCCATCCTCTGCCGGGGCTTCGACTTCTTTCTCCCCGGCCTTGATCCTCCGCGGCGCGGCCTCTTCCTCTTCTCCGCCTCGGCGTTAAGCACGTCCCGGAGGGCCACGATGATCAGCAAATGCTCTCGGAGGTCTTCGTCGAAGGCTTGCTCATCCTCCAGCAGTAGGGCAATCATCTCGTCGTCGCTATCCATGTCTGAATCAAAATCAATGGTTAAAATTGCACCGCGGCAGACGATGCAACGAACATCGCCCAATCGCGCGTACCTAGCAAGTCGTCGAGCACCTTCTGTGCGCAGAGGTGGGGCGGATTTGACGTCGCGTTCTGGGACGCGCAGGCGAAGCGGCGGCGGCGGGAGACCGGCGAGAGTGCCAACCGCGACGATGGTGTCGACTCTCAGAAGAGATCAGTCATTGATGCGGCCAGCAAATCCAGCGGCGGCGGAGGGGTGGGAGGCGCGGGAGGGAAGGAGCGATGAGAAAAAAGGCGTGAACCAACGGTTTATAGAAATAGTCGCCGACATGTGGGAGCCGCCTCGCTTTTCCTTGTGTCCGGCGTGCCCGGAGCGTCCCCTGTGGAACGGGGATAGCCTCGGGGCACCGGACACCGTATCGGGGCGCGCCGGATAAAAAGCAGCTTTGGGGAACGCGGCTGAGAATGTTTTTTTGTCCGGCGCGCCTCCGATTTGTATAAAAACAGTATGGAACAAGCACAAATCTCAATAACTAGACAAACACTTTTGCTTCAGTGCAACCCCTGGGCCTAAATTTAACACATCAACGACCCAGATCTCTCTCCATACCTCTTCATAATTAAGGGTATGATGGACATTAGGAAATAATTAAGTTACATACACCCTATTGAAAACCATACAACCATTTGGATACGACTTGGTATGGCCTAGTAATACTGCATGGCTACGCCATGAAGAGGTTACTCGTGTGTGCCAACATGAATAATTAGCTCTATCCCACCAGAAATTATTTTTCTGAAATCCCACGTCTTCCTGGCAATGGAAGCCTGCCGCAGACTTTCGCTGCCCGGCGGAAGAAGCCACCCCTCTTCTGGCGGCTGCTCGTCAACCTCTGCTATTGGTTGTCAACATCGTCAAAAAAAAAAATCAATTTTGATGTCGCAGCTCACAGGTCATGCATTTTGTATTGATTTTGTTAGTTGTGCAGCGGAGATAGAGATTTGCGATAGAATACATATCTGATGGCGTACGTGCCTACGTGGATCAGTTCAGTTACGAAGTGGACGTTAATGCCCCCGACGATCTACTTTTCCCTCGATACAGATTAGCCATTCATATATTTCAGGCCCTAGTGGTTTAGTACTCCACAAGGGTTTGATCCCATTACACATCCAACAAATGGCATTCCGTACAATGGTTTGATCCCATTACACCCGATGTCACAATCCTATCTTCTGACATATCCTAATGGCACAGTGAGGTCCTCGACAAGGATGATATCTACTCTCTTAGCTTTAAAAACACATCCAACAAATAGCATTCCGTACAAGGGTTTGATCCCATTCATCTTTTGGGAGGCAAATACTCTGACATGCTCCCGGCATATCCTAATGGCACATTGAGGTCCTCAACAATCCGTTCCAGGTACAAGGGCGTTGGTTCCTTGCTCCCGAGCGGCCAATGTTCGAGGGTCCACCTAACATGTGGGTGCTTTTAAACTTGCAATGTACTCCTGCTCCGGAGCAGAGCCACCATCGGTATCTGTCAGGATGATATCTACTCTCTTAGCTTTAAAAACACATCCCACAAATGACATTCCGTACAAGGGTTTGATCCCCCGACGCCATAATCCTATCTTTTGGGGGGCAAGTACTCCGACATGCTCCTGTTCTTCATGTGTTGCGGGTTCATTTTTTTGGCACGGCTATGGTATCATGTGTTGCGAGTTTGCTTTGGCAAGCTCTACTTAGTTGGGTCGGGCTAGCTCAAGCATGCAAGAGTCCCGGAGCTCAGTTTCCTCTAATACCTCACGGACAAAATCAGATAAGCATATAATATACTCCATACATGGTTAACTCGTTGGATGTTACCTCTAGCTGCCTCTATCCCTGGCTGCCTCTGCCTATTTATAGGCTAGGTTGTTCATATATATGAAACATGAGATGTCCGCTCACGAGAAGTGTGCATAAAAAAAATGCAATTTTGATGTCGCAGCTCACAGGTCATGCATTTTGTATTGATTTTGTTAGTTGTGCATATGTGGATCGGTTCAGTTACGAAGTGGGCGTTAATGAGTAGAGGGATTTCGGGACGGATCCAATTCCAGCATGTTCAGCAAATAGGTAAAACAAAGTAGGTTTAAGAACACCAAGATAAACTAATGTTTCCAATGCATCATCTGAAAGTAGCCGCATCATCAGAATAACAGAAAGCAAAGATGATACCACCTAAAGAGAGAAACCTGGATCTGTATTTGGTTGGGGAACCAAGACACATCAGTTGTGTGATGCTAGGGCCAAGATTTTGTCATTGCCTGCAAATAACTTCACCATGTCAATATGAACTGCAGGCTGAGTTTTGGATGTTTTCATACCTCAGCATCAGAAAGTAACTGAACGAAAGCAGACAGATACCTTGACATGAACAAGCATATGCACCATCAGGTCACATGATACCATAACACCGACTGAAGCTTACACAAGGCATAGTCTTAGCAGTATCAAATACAGGATCCAGATGATAGTTTCAAGTCCACCTGTGGATGATTTTGATGTAGGAAGCTTTGGACTTATCTCAATTGTACAAACTATGCACTCTTCATCCAAGTACACGAAAATATCAATATTTTTCTTAGTTGACAACTTGACATGTGTACAACAGTATGCATTATTGCAGCTGCGAAATGGAGAATGCACAGTACATAATGGGAAATATGCATTTGCCAGCACAGCGTAATATGTATCAAAAACATGGAGCAACACATTTACAACAGGCAGACAGTTCGAAATAACCTCAGCTGACGACTCAAAGTTAAGCATTCTAGCTAGCACAGATCTATAAAAATAACTTCTAACTGAAGCCTCTAGTTTCTAGACCAGCGTCCACTTTTTCCCCCAGACTTGTGCTGGAGACAGATATCTGTTATCGAAATGTCCTTTGAAGCAGCTTTGCACATGTCATAAACAGTCAGTCCAGCAATGGCTACTGCAGTCATTGCTTCCATCTCAACCCCTGTCTTCCCGATGGTTGTGGCTTCCCCTTCTATGACGACACTAGAGTCGTCTTCATTGAGAGTGAGATCAACACGGACATGCGAGAGATTGATGTTGTGGCACAGGGGTATGAGGTGGCTAGTTTGCTTTGCACCAGTTATTCCAGCTATCTTTGCAACAGTAAGCACATCACCTTTGGCAATCTGGTTTGATGCCACCAAGTTAAATGCCTTTTCGCCTAGCAAAACCCTGCAGCTGGCTATAGCCACTCTCTCGCTGTCTAGTTTGGGTGAGACATCAACCATCTTTGCCTGGCCACTTCTATCAACATGAGTAAGCCCTGGTTGTGCCTCCCTGGGTGCAGCAGTGGGCTGGACTTGTTGCTGGGCAGGACTTGATCCCAAAGGACTGGATGAAGGAGATTCACCAAATATTGATTCCATTTCCTGCGATTACAGAGTTCATGTTAATTATTGATGAAATGATAGTTCATTCGAATTCCATGACAATAAATTAGGTAAACTCATTTCTACCAGGACATTGCACGAATGCACAAAACCATGTCAGAAACCTACGAAAGCGGCGAATCTAGCATGCACGCCATGCTGTTGATTCACTGCTATACGATCCGTGCTGGCAAGTTTCAGGCTTTCAGCAAGTTTCATCGTGGTTTAGAAATATGTGTCCGATTTACACACAATGAAACATATTGAAACATTGTACGCTGTATAGCATGCATGCTAGAAAATCATTTTTGAGATACTTAGTTTCTGTATGTTTTTGTTATCTTTATACTCCCTCGGAACAGGCCATAGTGGCAGCGTTCATGGACTCTAATAAAAGGAGAGAGGCAGTTGAGCCTGAAAACACTACTCTACATCATGGTGATGTAGAATTTGTGCTTCAGGAACTATTAGCTTTATATCAGGAAGAAAGTGGGGATATAGATGAAATAAATATAAACAATTTGGTTTTGACTGGACTGGATAGGAGAGAGAGAAATAAACACTCTAATGAGTTTTATTCTTAAAACTCTTGTAAGGACTGTGTTGAGGAGAAAAACAAAAAAGAGGAAGAAATATTGAACTGGTTTATTTGGAACTTGAGGGGCGCAGGAGACAAAATAAAAGAGCTTATATAGGAGAAACTTCGGATAACCATAAGCTGGACTTTATAGGGATCCAAGAAACAGTTAGGCAGGATTTCCCAGAGACAATGTTCTCTTCAATGGGGGGAGATGTTGCTGTTAATTGGGTTTGGACTCCTTCAAGAGGGAAATTTGGTGGTATTCTTTTAGGGATAAATAATGACACCTTGATATTTTGGAGAAAGAAACTGGCGATTATATATAAGGGCATCGATAAATAATAAGAAGGATAATTTCACTTGGAACCTTGTGGTAGTTTATGGTAATGCTCAATCCGCTGGAAAAATCAAATTTCTAGTGGGCTTGGTGCACATTATTAAATACACAAAAGTTCCGATAATGATATCCGAAGATTTTAATATCACATTATCACTAGAAGATCTAGTGATAAAAATAAACCGGGTGGCTATAACAAATGGAGTGTGCTTTTCAATTCAATTATTTTGCAAGGGGAATTAATGGAGATTTCGCTTGGTGGGAGGAGATACACTTGGTCAAATAACCATGAGGATCCAACTTAGAAGTTATTGGACAGAGTTTTGGTATCCCCCTCACGGGAAGAGCATTTTCCTTTACTCACAGTAACGGCTATGAATAGGGATTTGTCTGATCACACTCCCCTGTTGATCTCTACAGGAGAGGTTGCACAAATTCCTAAGCAATTTAAATTTGAGAATTGCTGGTTCCTAGAAGTGAATTGAAAGAGATTGTTTCCAACACTTGGAAACGATACTTCAGAGGGAAAATTTCTTTGGATAAGTGGCAGAATAGGAACAGGGGAATGAGGAAAAAGCTGAAAAGTTGGAACAAGAATTTCGAGTGATATCAGGAAACAGAAGGAAGAGCTAGCATTTGAATTTGATAGGTTAGATAAGCTTGGAGAATTAGGAGGTATGTCTGCTGATGACTGGCTTTATCAGCAACAATGCCTCCTAAAACTAAAAGCAATTCTAAAAGAAGAGGAGGTGAAATAGCTACAAAGATCTAGAGAAAGAAATACTTGAGGGTGATGATAATACTAAATACTACCATGCCAAAGCTAATGGGAGGAGAGGAAAAAAATAGAATTGTGAGCCTTCATCAAGACAATGGATTGATCAAAGGCAAGGGAATTTGGTAAACTATATTACAAAAATTTATAAAACACTTTTTGGAAAATCAGAGTGCACTAATGTGGCTTTATATCCTACAGGAGTGGACAAAATTAATGATGCTGATAGTGTAATTTTAACGGAAAGATTCTCTTTGGAGGAATTAATAGAAGCCGTGTTTGGAATGGAACCAAACAATGCTGCAGGCCCGGACAGATTCAATGCAGATTTCTATCGGAAATTCTGGCATGTGGTGCACATGGATCTGTTCCAATTGGTAAATGATTTCAATGACAATAAGATACATTGATAGGCTGGATTACGGAGTTGTCAGGCTCGTAGCTAAAGGTGTGGATGCTGATAAAATCCAAAAATACAGGCCTATATGTTTGTTGAATGTCATTTTCAGAAACATAACCAAAATGATTGTTAATAGACTAATAAAATTGATTTGGAGAGTGATAAAAATCACAGACTGCGTTTCTTAAAAACAGATTATCATGGAAGGGGTTACCCCGCTCCGAAACAAAGAAAAAGGTGTGTGCCGCGATGTTGGGCGAAACTCTTAATGATTTACACTAGCAAAAAATCTGGAGTCCTCTTCAAGATCGATTTCGAAAAGGCATTTGATAAAATCAAATGGCCTTTTCTGCTTCAAGTACTTGAAATGAAAGGATTTCCTAGTGCTTTCAATGTCTTGGTGATGAAAATCGTTTCAGGAGGTAAAGTTGGGATTAAAGTGAATGGTGAGATTGGACGATATTTCAATACTCATCGGGGGCTTAGACAGGGAGATCCGCTTTCTACAGTGCTGACGTGTTGTCAATTCTTA
Source organism: Lolium rigidum (assembly GCF_022539505.1). Classification (NCBI taxonomy): domain Eukaryota; kingdom Viridiplantae; phylum Streptophyta; class Magnoliopsida; order Poales; family Poaceae; genus Lolium; species Lolium rigidum. Next base: position 120,876,852 of record NC_061514.1, on the reverse strand, counting down.
TCAGTAGAGCGGTGGATCAATGTTTACTCACTGGCCTAACTTGTAGAGAAAGGTGTGTCTATTCTGCAATATGCAGCACGATCTTATTACTACAGGACAATTCAGAGCAGGCCAGGAACTGAAATTTATATTATGTCTCTTTGAACAAATGTCGGGCTTAAAACAAAAGTGACGTTTATTGTGAAACGAGACAAAATTTTGAGGAGATTTTCACTTGTAAAGTTGGATCTCTCCCAATGAAATACCAGGGTGTTCCTGTGGACGAGAAACATTGAAGAATAGTGATCGGAACCCTTGTGGAGAGAAATTGGAGAAGAAATTTAACTGCTAGTATGGGAAAAACTTGTCCATTCGAGGAAGAACTCTACTAATTGTCACATCGCTTTTAGTATCCTACTGTATATGACTATATGCTCTCCTTCTATAGAATCCCTGTGGGGAACAGAAAGAAGTTTGATAAGTACAGATCAGGTTTCTTGTGGAGTTGGAAGAAAGAAGAAAATATCACTTGGTCAAATTGGAAACCGTTTGTTTACCAAAGGACCAGGGTGGTTTAGGAGTGCTAGACTTGGAAGTTATGAATATTGCATTGCTTTCCAAATGGCTCTGGAAACTTTTTAATGAGAAAGTTTTCTGGAAAATAAATACCTGAAAAATACTACCATGGGGCAATGCGCACAGAAAGTTGAGGATTCTCACTTCTGGCAGGGTCTTATGGAAGTAAAACCTCTATTCTTATCATGTTATAATTTTAAAGTGGGAAATGGTGCTAAACCAAGATTTTGGGAGGACACTTGGATCACAAATACAACTTTGGCATCTCATTTACCTAGGCTGTATGCTATATCTAATAATCACAACATCACTGTTCAGAAAGCCTTTCCTCCAACACTGAATTCTCTAAGTTTTAGTAGAAATCTTGTAGGCAAGAGACTAGCTGAATGGAACAAGCTGGTAGAGCAATGTACGGAGCTGACTTTGAATATTTAGGAAGACATGCTGGTTTGGCTCCTGTCATCCTCTAAACAATTTTCAGTTAAATCCTTTTACCTTGCTATGCAGGATTATGTATCTGTCCCATATAATTTCATGTGGAAGTTTAAAATTCCTTTGAGAGTGAAAACCTTTTTGTGGCTTTTTTTTGGAAAAACACAAAGGACCTTTCCGTTTCATTTCATTGAATAGAGTTTGAAAAAAAAAAGCATTCTAACGAAAGATGTTCTTCTAAAAAGAGGAAAATGCACTAAGAACTGTTTTGTTTTGTGGACATGAAGAAAGTATAAACCATCTCTTCTTTTCTTGTCCATTAGCTCATACATTTGAAATATTGTGAGTTGTGCAACTGGATTTAGGTATCAGTTTGACAGTGTTGAAAACTGCTTTAATGTTTGGCTGAGAGGTTTTGGGAAAAATAAAAAGAATAAGATTTCAGTGGGAGTTGCTGCGGTTTTGTGGGGGATTTGGAAACAAGGAATCTAGCGTGCTTTGAACACAAATGGCCTGCAGAGCCAATTGTGGTCTTGGATAGGCTGTTATTGGATTAACTGGTGCGCAAACTTGCAGGTAACGGAGGAAAAAACATTGGAGCTACAGTTGGGGGCAAAGGTGCTGGAACGGATCGTGGGTGAGATATTCCAGGCGAGTCGAGAATGGAAGACGTGGAGGCCCTGGGAGGATGTTTCTGTTGTTAGTTTGGAAGCTGGCAGTGGTGTCGAATTATAAGGGGGGATTCAGGCTTTAAGAGTTTTATCTCTTTAGTCGTTAATCCTCTCTTTGCTTCGTCTGTAAAACTGAACCTGTTGGTGCGTGTGCGTTCTGCTGGTTGTGGCGTTTTGGATGGAACATTGTAGCTTGGTTTCTATTAATGGAAATCAGGGAGTGATCACTTTGCATCAAAAAAAATCTTTATACTCCCTCTATCCAAATTAATTGGCTCAGTTTTGTCTAGATAGGTATGTTGTAAATCAGGGAGTCAATTAATTTGGGACAGATGGAAAATTAAAAGTTTACACTTCCTTCGGCATACTATAATTCAGAAGCTAAGGAAACATGAGATGGTAAATTGTAAATCATGGAAAATTGGAAAGAAAACATGGTACATTATGCATGTTAATGGGCAGATAGGAATTGGCCAAAACCATATGCCCTACAAGCCTACAACAAAGCTTGATTGTAGAAGCATAAGACCAGTTTACCTATCAAATAACGCATATGTCTAGTTTCAGTAATATTACTGGATAGCAGAAGACTAATAGTTCAGAAAGGTCTATTTCAAAAGAGAAAGGTTTTAAATGTCTTACCTTATTGAGCTCTGCTATAGTATCGGAAGGAAATCCAGTAGCAAAGCCTCTCCAACCTCTACCTTTTGCTATTGTCGGGAGAATGCAACGAAAGATGGACATTGTAGGCAAGCTAAGCAGTTGCTGTGTACTTACAATCCTGCAAATGGAACAAGTTAAACAGAAACAAAGAGCAGTTTTAGAATAGGGATATTCTCTGCCCGAACAACAACTCTATGGAAACTGCTTGACGCAAGCACAGTTATTCAAGCATATAACATGATTCTCCCAACCCCCACCACCAAGATTATAGCACATGATAGAATCCAAAATAATCAAGCAAATTCAGATTTTATGTAACATAGCACATATAGTTTTCCCTGAGAATTCAAAACCTCCTTTTGGTTCATGGAACTGAATGGGATTGGTCCGTAATTCCACTTTTTTGAAATGGAAACATAATTTGATTCAGTTTGTGTCTGGCTTTCCATTAAAAAGAATTGTGCCTGGCTGCCCAATATCTTTCTAACCTGGAAATCAAAGAGTGCCACTCGATTGAACAGCTACTGAACTTAATTCTCATGATCCAACAAGGTATATTACAACATGTCAAAAACTACATTGATAGTACGAGGATACAAAATCCAGTACCAAATAAATGTTTGGTCGATCCAACAAACGGTCATATGTCTGCAGCTGTTTCAGTTTGTGGACTTGATACTGTTGAATTGGCTGGGTATGGATACTAATGGAAGAAAGTGGTGTTATCTTCTATAGTTCTATAACACATAACTTGTAACGAAATGCGTCAATTCAAGGGTTCAAGGCATAAAAAAATGGAAAACTAATACGGATCGGGTCTAGAAGAATTAGAAATTACATTAATGCAGGAGGCCGGCAGCAGCCGAGAAGGAGCGGCGCACCTGCGTGAATCGGCGAACAGCGAGCCCGATCAGCACGCGTCCTCGGCGACGCAGCGGAGGCAGGGGCGGCGAGGCGGCCCGATGGCGTGGTAGCCACAAGAGGCGGGGGGCAACGGCGCAAACAGGCACTGCGGCGCAGGAGAGGCGGGGGCAGCGCGGCGGCGCAGCGGCGCAGCGGCGCAGCAGTGACGGGCAGGAGGGTCCGTGAGGAGGGTGCCGTGAGGTGTTTTCTTCTCTGGACTGCCAATTCGTTTCTGGGCTTCACGGTCACTATTTCTCGCGCCAAATCGCCTCACGGGCTCCCACATGGCTCGGCCCAGAAAAGAGAGATTTTTCTTTCATTTGTATTTTCTTCGCTTTTTATATTCTTTTTCATTCTCTGATTATCGAACAAATACATGAACATGTTTTAAACAGATGAACTGGATTAATTTTTACCCACAAACATGAACATCCTTTTAAGATGTATGACCATTTTTTTATGCAAGAGCATTTTATTAAAAATATGTGAACTTATTTTTTTTGTTTTATGTCAACGATTCTTTTCAAGACTAGAATCTCTTTCTCCAAGAAGGATATCTCAAAAAAATCTTTAGAAATACATGATTTTTAATGGAGGATGAAAATATATTTATATATGAAAAAATTTAACCAGTAAAAAATAAACAAAATTTGAGACTCATAAAAGATAGAAATAATAAAACTTACCTTAAGGTAGCCATGCTATTCAGTACTGAGGGTGCGGACAAATTTATCCTATACCGCTGAAAACTTTATGATATAAATAGTTATGTCCATATTGACCAAACAACAAAAAATCAACATAAAAACACAATATATGAGTCGTAACAACGTAAAAAAATCCACAAATTAATATGTATTTTAAGTTGTATTTTTATACTTTACATAAACAAAAAATTACATTATCTCTATATTTTCTTACTTCTTCCCGACTTTCGAGGTAAGACAAAATATACATGACTGGAAAAGTTATATAAGTTGCATAAAAAAGAGTGGTGTAGGATATAACTATTCTCCAAATAAGAGGTTTTGGAGCCCATGAACATATGCACAACAGGTACAAGAATCATACAAAGCACGATATCAAGTCAATAGAAAAATAGCAAAGGTCCGCTAGAAGCAACAACATAAACATACTCAAGGTAAAACCGAAAAAAGAAGCGCTCAATGTTGGAGAGGCGCAGGTCAGCGACTGGATGAAACAGGTAGATGGTGTCGTCGCTAGAAAGTCTCGTAGCATGGCATTGAGTCGCTCTTTATCATGTGGTCTACACAACAGGTATCACTGCTGCAAAAAACGCAAGGAATTTGAAGATAGAGGCAGCCGCACGTCGCAAGAAGAGTTTTTGGATAACCATCTTGCGAACAGTCCAAAGAATCCATGACATGGCAACAAACACCAGCCAAAAGAGACGTGTTTTCTTTTCGGTGCGATTCACCCGGTTCTCCACGGACTCGGCCAGGTCTTGAGCCTACCCATCATGGCCCAAAGCCTCTTGGACAGAACTTCATAGAAACCTTGACGCGGGACAATGAACATTATGTGGGTTCTCGACTCGGGGATCCCACATAATGGACAGAACCCGTCCTAGAGCCCATATGGTTTAGCCACCTCAACCCCCAACATAAGGATTGAGTGGATGAAATTTTCCTAATAACATCGTGCAATGTAGTCCTATAGGAAGAATTCATATGTATTCCTAAGGATTCTAATCCAAAACAATTGAGTGGATCAAATTTTCCTAATAACATCGTGCAATGTAGTCCTATAGGAAGAATTCATATGTGTTCCTAAGGATTCTAATCCAAAATCAAAAGGTACGCATAGAATAAAATTTCCGAGAATCTTAGTCATTAGGAGTAAAGGGGCTTTACATAAAGGAGTGGTCCAACGTAAGCCGAACCCTGTGAAGGCTCTCGAAAGGGCGAGGCGCCACAAAATACTACCCGGTGCAGCTAAGAGGAGTTAATAGCATAAAACCACCACATTATATTACAGTTGAAATTTATCGAACACCGCCACTTTATGTTTGCGGAACAAAAAACCGTCGGCCTCCTCCAACATCTCCGGCCTCCCCCATCACCGTCGGCCTCCTCCACCACCTCCGGCATCCTCCGGCATCCTCCACCTCCTCCGGGCTCCTCCACCTCCGGCCTACTCCTCCTCCTCTAGCCTACTCCTCCTCCTCCTACACCGGCCCGCCAATCTTGGGAGCTTCCAGCATCCTCATGCACCTCATGCACCTCCTACACTGGCGCATAGACGACAACCACGGTTGACTAGCTAGATCTAGATCTAGATCTGGATCTAGATTTGAATTTTTTTTGTTTTCTTGTATAACTTACCGCCGGCGAACTAGACAGGTGTGCCGGGGATAACGCGAGATACCGCCGGCGCACCGACTGGTGCGCCGGCAATAAGCTATTATCACCGGCCCGTTCGCACCGGCGGGCTCTTGGTGCGCCGGCAATAGCCCATTTTGGTGCGCCGGCAATAAGCCTTTTCCTAGTAGTGGCAGTGTTGCTCCCTTGCAGCACTTGTGGTGGACGATTGCAGCTCCACCACCCTTTATTTGCAGCTCGCAGGAATCGCTTGCAGCTCCGGCGGTGGCCATTTGCAGCACCGCCGGAATCGCTTGAAGCTCCGGCGGCGGCCATTTGCAGCTCCAACGACGGCCATTTGCAGCTCCGCCAGAATCAGTTGCAGCTCCCAACAACGCCGCTTGCAGCTCCGGCGGCGGCCATTTGCAGCACCGCCGGAATAACTTGCAGCTCCCAACAACGCCGCTTGCAGCTCTGGCGGCGGCCATTTGCAGCTCCGGCGGCTGCCATTTGCAGCACCGCCGAAATCACTTGCAACTCCCAACAACGCCGCTTGCAGCGACGCCTCCGCCCGTGGCAGCAACGACGGCCGCCCGCCAAGCGTGCGAGCAGGTCCAGCCGCCCACGGGAGCAGCACCTCCCACCAGCGCCGCTGCCAGTGCCACTTGCAGAATCCGGCGGCTCGCGTGGCCACTCTGCACGCCATGGCATCCTCATCAGCTGTCGACTGCGAAGTTGACTTCGTTGGAGGCCGCACGACCAGGGGAGGGGGCGATAGGACGTGATGTGCGTGTGGGGCAGCAGTGCTGGCGACGCGCGGCTAGATCCGGCGGCGGCGCGCGGCTTGATTAGGCGGCGGCGTGAGCTCGGAAGGGATACGGGAGAGAGAGAGAGAAACAGGCTTGTGTGGAGGAGAACGATGGGGCGAGAGGATAAGATAGGAACCTGCTCGTCATTTGTTTGTTTTTCCTCCACGCGGATGGACGCGTGTCGCTCGCTCAAGCCGGAGGCAGCGACGCCAGCGATCCTCCGGAGGCAATGAAGCGTTTTCCAAAGAAAAAGGAAGTCCTATCCTATCCGACGGCCGACGCCTCCCCACACTCCACCTGCACCCCCACCGATGCCGTCCTCCAGCGAAGCATACTGTCGCCGCCATTCTCCGTCGAACGCACGGCAAGGCAGATCCCGAGAGCTCCGTCACCGACATGCTAGCTTTGGCGACCCATCATACGCCGCCATACCCTCCCCCCTCATCCATGATCCTACGGCGAGGACTCCGGCGAGCGCTGCCTCCTCGCGCCCCAGCTCGTCCTAGGCTGGCGGCGGCGGCCCCTGCTCACGCCGCCACAACTCCGTCGAGCTCCGCCTGGCGCACTGCCACATTCCTATGTCCGCGCCGCCCGAGCGAGGCACGTCGGGGATGGGGAAGACGACCTGGAGATGGTCGGTGGCTTAGGTGCGTGCAGTGCCTAGGATGGGGAAGCACGCCTGTGATTGGAGGGTGTCGGCCTACCTCACCGGAGGCGGCGGCGATGGTCGGGGTGAGCCGGTGGGGGAGGCGGCGGGAAGCAGCTGACGGGGTTATTTTCTTGGATATTTTTGTTTCTTAATGCAGCCTGACAAGTGAGACCTATATCTAGATCATCAAGTTCACTAGTGTGTTGCGACCTCAGCGCTGATGACAATGGGACCCACCGGTCAGTTGCGGTGTCAATTCGCGTTCAATTGGCGATTAGTGTTTTTTGCAAAAGTCTAGGCAAAATGTAGCGATTTTTTGTTCCGCAAGCATAAAGTGGTGATGTTCGGTACATTTCAAGAGTGATGTGGTGAGTTTATGCTATTAACTCAGCTGAGAGAGATGGTGGGAGGCTATCCCACAGCATCCCCATGCTGTTGTTTCCTCCATGCCAAAGGTTTCTACGGTTATCAGCATCTCTCACACTCTTGTTTCCTTCGTGCCAAAGATTCTACATGTGGAATTGCGCCAGTTCAACCAAAAGACCGATTTAATAGAGGAGGACTAGCCAATTATATTTAACACTACAGTTAAGAGTTGTTTATACGACAAGTAAATTAGAAATGTAAACTGACTATACTGGTGTAAACAAATTATATGTTCCCATACTATGACTTAATCGGACACGTTTATCAGTAGAAACAATCGCCATCTTTGCAGTTGCTGAAACTCATTTAGTTACAGGGATCGATTTGCTATCAGGCAGAGCCGGCAGTGTCGCTAGTTCTAACAGGGACAGGAAGATGGTCCAGCCGAATGGATCAATTACGCCTGGGATTGGGTTCGAGTTTCGTTCTCGGGAGGGGTGGTTGTCTTTCAGTTCCAGCTAACTACGTGTGAGAAAACAAATCAAAACGACGCTGAGCTCTCAAAAGACACGGGCGTTGAATCGATCGTGTGAGCGACGGTGAGCCGCAAATGGCGCTTGCCTGCTCCGAAAACGACACCTCCGGCCTTCCAAGCGCTCCATAAGCTAACCCCCTCCACGCCATCTGACCAGCAACCATACGAAGCCGTTGACTCCGCGGCTTTAATTCCCCAACGCCCACCAGGCCACCGCAGACTCTCAACAGCATCCAAGCAACAAGAAGAAGAAGAAGAAGAAGAAGAAGAAGAAGAAGAAGAAGAAGAAGAAGAAGAAGAAGAAGAGCTCGATCGGCCGAGGAAGCAAGGAGACAACCGAGCACCACGGCATGGACCGGAACATGACCGGGCTCCTGATCGGGTGCGTCGGCGCCGCCATGACGCTTCTGGCGTACCAGCAGACGGTGGTGACCAGCACGCAGTGCATGGGCGGCGGCCTGCTCGTCCTCGTCGGCGCCCTCTGCATCAAGGAAGGATTCTTCTCCTTCTGATGATGCCCGCGCGTAGCTCCGAGCTTCTTTCGGTTTCGATTTCCTTGTTTGCAGCTTCGCTCGCTACTTCTGCACTTTCTGTAGCTCCTGTTGGTCGGATAGTATGATCCGTATGCATATTACCAATCAAATTGGGTATATCTTGTAATACCATGTAATCTTGTTCGTTTGCATAGTTCTGTCTTTGCCTTGAATCGTATCTTCACCTGATTCCGCAGCTCTTATACTATGTCGATTGACTTCTGATGTTTGCATTTATTTTGTGGATTGTGTTTCTGCGGGCGCCGGCTGCTAAATTCATCTCTTGTATATACAAGTAAATTGTTGTTCCGTGAGAGCTTTTCGTCGATCGAGCGAGACAAATTCACCTGGGTGGGTCGATACATAACATAGAGATATCAAGAGGCCTCCAAGAGCAGCAGAATAAAGAGAAATCAGGAGGCCTCCAAGAGAAGGTCACCTCAAGGATTTCGGTATGGGAAATAAAGAGAGAGAAATCCCGGGGCTTGGGATCTCTCTCGTGGTTGCCAGTATCATAGATCCTATTATCTTATGATACTAATATTCTACTGGGCTAAAACGATACGCATCCCATAGTGTATCCTAATCAGGTGGTATCGCTATCAAAATGTGATACCATGTGTTTAATTGGTAGTATCCCGATACTTCTATGACATATGACATGTTGAGGTCAGCACGCCTTATAAGGAGGTAATTTCTTCATTGATTTCTATTGTGGACTAAACATATTATTTTACCGCATCTGCATCCCCCATGTGGTGTTGACTCCAAATCTAGAATATCTCTATTACGAGAACAATATGACATGGCACTATGTTTTTCCAGAATTATATGCAAGAAAACTATTTTATTTAATGCAAAAATTGCTTATATTTTGAAAAATAGAAACCCCATACTATCGTGATACTATGATATGATACCATTGAAGAAAAAAACGATACTACCTAGTATCTCGATACTGAAAATCTATCTTGGCGGGCCAGGTATTTACAATATCAAATTGTTGAATGATGCCTTCAGAATTAGATGGATATGACTTTTTTCGAAATGGGACCTTCGTCCCGGCCTCTTCATCAATTTTTCGAAGAAAAAAATATTCATCTAATTCTTAAGACATGAACGATTAGATGGATATGACTTTTTTTTCGAAATGGGACCTTCACCCCGGCATTATTTCACAGCTATATGGCCCAGCAACAAGCCCATAAACATACCATGGCTCCAATCCCGATCGATTAGGTTGATTAAGATCATAAATTTCCGATCCATTCGAGCGATCCTATTTATCCCCCATCCAATCCTGTCTAACCAGATCGCCTAGTCAGAACCGCCCAACGCCACATGGGATACCAGGCTACAAGCCGCCAGTGCCCGTTCGTCCTGCCCGATTTGATGCATCAGCAAGAAGACTACTGCCTCATTTCGCAATCATCGTTCCAGACTAGCAGCCAAAATCAAATGCCCACCGCGGCCTCTCGAAGACTGATAAAGGTTTGATCCTCTTCTGTAACTTATCTTGACAATTGAAACGACTAAAGTTTAATTCATGCATTGTTCAATCCATCATTCTTCTTTTGGTTTATAAAAGAAAAAGAATCATGAAGTCTAAAAATAAAGTGTTATACTGATTTTCAAATGCGTAAGAAAAAAAACTACTCCATTTTTGTGTTGTCAAAAAATTAGGACTTATTTTATAGTTCGCACTCGGGCCCCGAATCTCTGGAGACGGCCCTGGATATGACTAGAGAAGTCCGGCCTCTTGAGAACCTGGAGTGGACTGCAATTGACGGTGTCTCCCATTGCCACTCAATTGTTCCTTGCGGCCATGAGATGTGATTTAGGTGATAGGAAACTAACCCTATTCTGGCCTGACAAATGGATCAATGGGCAAAGTGCGGCCCAGACAGCCCCAGCCTTTCATCCGATCTGGAAGGGCCCTACGCAAATCAGTGGCAAAAGCTAGACCAAATGATGCTTGGATCAATGATATCTCAGGAGTGTTCTTGGTTCTAGCCATTATGCATGCATTTCATTGAGCTATGGACTCAAATGCAAGCTTTGCCACCTCTCACAAACATGTCTGATATCTATTACTGGAGGCTCACGGCAAACGGCTCCTCGTACTCAGCAAAATCAGCATACTATGTTATAAACGCGATAAGTAAATAACGAAAAACGAAAAGAAAATCGTAGTGGAGACACAAGATTTTAACGTGGAAAACCCCTCCAACACAGAGGTGGACAAACCACGGACGCCAGCCAACAAAACTTCACTATATATCCAAGAGTGTTAACAAACGCCGTGCGTTATCTTATATTTGATAAACCCTAGCCAGCGGCTTACAAGAGGTATATATAGGTTGTGGCATCGATCCGCTTCGGCTCAAGACTCCGGCGATGGGTCTCGCTCCACATGTCAGAAGTTAGCCTCCCTTTAATATGAATTTGATGGGGATGATTCCCCTCTCTTGAAAGAAAATTCTTCTTGTGGCTTGCGCTAAGAAATAGATGTTGGACGGGTGACATATTGGCCGGTCAGGATTTACCAGGACTCTCTGTGTGCCCACTCCGTGATCAAGCCTCCGAAACAATCCCTCATGCACACTAACAGCAGACCAACCCTTCCATGATTGGTGGGATGGACTACATAGATGCGCCCCCAAAGAGACGCCGAGTTGAGATTGTTACAATCAGCATTCCTTGCTGCAAAAAGATATTGCTCAACTGGAAAACCAGAGTTTTCGAAAGATCTCAGGCTTCGGATGTAGTTGTAGTCTCCCTTGTGTTAGCAGATTTTATTCTTGTGAAGAGCGGCTAGAGAATTAGAGGGTGAAAAGGAGGAGTCTGTTTCTTGTGTGAATGGGGTGTAGGCCATTGCACTTTGTAATACTCTTGTAACTCCTTATGGTGTCTGTTGGCGCACTAGAATGTATTGAAAAACTATCGGACCATGCTCATATCCTTTTAACTACCGGAATGCCTAGACTTGATTAAGCGTCCGTTCAAGTTTGAACTTGGATGGCTACATCGGGAGGGTTTTCTGGATATGGTTAAAAGGATTTGGGAAAGACTGGTATCGGGTAGTTCACCCATTCTGAGGTGGAATAAAAAGATGCGTGCTATGCGCAAACACCTCTCGAGATGGGCTGCCCATGTTGCCGGTATCCTTAAAAAAAGACTCGGTTATCATCTATCATAGATGATCTAGAGGCGTTGGCGGAGATACGACCTCTGTCTCCGCATGAGATTAAATTGAAAAGTCAATCGAATGCGGAAATAGATGCATTACCACTACAAGAAAAGTTCTGATACACAACATCTCAAAATCGTCCGCTAAGGGGTATTTTTCGTCGCCTATAGGCCTAACCCGACGATATGGGTTCTGTTGTGGAAACTGCGTCAGGCAAAGTCCTACGACGATTTTTTTCGGTCCGTCGCGCTTGGGCGCCCTTCCGCCACGGAAAATCGGACCGTTGCCCAAGTGTTTCCGGGAGCCCGTTGACTGCTGACGTCATGCAACCGACACGTGGCGTACGCCGTTAACCGGCGCTAACGGCGTTAACCGGCCGAAACCCCGTGGTAGATGGTAGGCCCACACGAGGCTCGCCACGTCTTAAGCGGGCCGGCCCATTAAGTTTGCGGGCCGGGCCAGCTGACTTAGTTTGACCGGTCAACTATATAGCTGGGCTGGTCCATTAGTTACGTGGGCCGGGCCTAACCTCTAAGGTTGACTGGTCAAAACTTTAATGGGCCGACCCACTAAGCATGTGGGCCGGGCCGAATGCACTCGTTTGACCGGTCAACAGGCAAAAGGGCCGGCCCACAAGACATGTGGGACCCACTTTCCGTTATCGGGCCGGCCCATTTACAAAGTGGGGTCCACATTAAAGCAACCGGGCCGGCCCAAGAAGTTAGTGGGCCGCCCAATTAGCATGTGGGTCCCACTTTCCTCGCTATCGGGCCGGCCCATTTAGTACATGGGGTCCACATTAGATCAAATGGGCCGGCCCAACACGCCGCAGGCCGGCCAAAAGCACCGGTGGGTCCCACTTTCCTGTTAAAGGGCCAGCCCATTTAGTATGTGGGGTCCACCATATAGCAAGTGGGCCGGCCCAACAAGATAGTGGGCCGGGCCATAAACACAGGTGGGTCCCACTTTCCAGGTAAAGGGCTGGCCCATTTAGTATGTGGGGTCCATGATACGTCTCCGACGTATCGATAATTTCTTATGTTCCATGCCATATTATTGATGATACCTACATGTTTTATGCACACTTTATGTCATATTCGTGCATTTTCTGGAACTAACCTATTAACAAGATGCCGAAGTGCCGCTTGTTGTTTTCTCGCTGTTTTTGGTTTCGTAAATCCTAGTAACGAAATATTCTCGGAATCGGACGAAATCAAGACCCAGGGTCCTATTTTTCCCTGAGCCTTCCGGAACACCCGAGAGCCGCCGTAGGGAAGCCCCGGGGGCCCCACACCACACCCCGGCGCGGCCGCAGGGGGGGCCGTGCCGCCCTATGGTGTGGGCCCCCAGAGCCCCCTCCGAGGCTACCCTTCCGCCTATTTAAAGCCTCCGTCGAGAAAACCCTGAGACGAAAAACCACGATACGGAAAACCTTCCAGAGCCGCCGCCATCGCGAAGCCAAGATCCGGGGGACAGGAGTCTCGTTCCGGCACCCCGCCGGAGCGGGGAAGTGCCCCCGAAGGCTTCTCCATCGACACCGCTGCCATCTCCACCGCCATCTTCATCATCGCTCGCCGCTCCCATGAGGAGGGAGTAGTTCTCCATCGAGGCTCGGGGCTGTACCGGTAGCTATGTGGTTCATCTCTCTCCTATGTACTTCAATACAATAATCTCATGAGCTGCCTTACATGATTGAGATTCATATGATGATGCCCTTAATCTAGATGTCGTTATGCTAGTCAAGTGAATTTTACTCATGTGATCTCCGGAGACTCCTTGTCCCACGTGTGTAAAGGTGACAGTGTGTGCACCGTGTGGGTCTCTTAGGCTATATTTCACAGAATACTTATTCAATGTTATGAATGGCATAGTGAAGTGCTTATTTATATCTCTTTATGATTGCAATGTATTTTGTATCACAATTTATCTATGTGCTACTCTAGCAATGTTATTAAAGTAGTTTTATTCCTCCTGCACGGTGTAATGGTGACAGTGTGTGCATCCGTTTTAGTACTTGGTTTATGCTATGATTATGATCTCTTGTAGATTATGAAGTTAACTATTGCTATGATAGTATTGATGTGTATTATTCCTCCTACATAGCATGAAGGTGACAGTGTGCATGCTATGTTAGTACTTGGTTTAGTCGTATTGATCTTTCTTGTACTCTAAGGTTATTTAAATATGAACATTGAATTGTGGAGCTTGTTAACTCCGGCATTGAGGGTTCGTGTAATCCTACGCAATGTGTTCATCATCCAACAAGAGTGTAGAGTATGCATTTATCTATTCTGTTATGTGATCAAAGTTGAGAGTGTCCACTAGTGAAAGTCTATTCCCTAGGCCTTGTTCCTAAATATCGCTACCGCTGCTTGTTTACTCGTTTTTACTGCGTTACTACTGCTGCGTCACTACTCGCTTGTTTATCGTCCTGGGCAAAGCACTTTTCCGGTGCCGTTGCTACTACTTATTCATAACACCCGTATTTCACTATCTCTTCGCCGAACTAGTGCACCTATTGGGTGTGTTGGGGACACAAGAGACTTCTTGCTTTGTGGTTGCAGTGGTTGCATGAGAGGGATATCTTTGACCTCTTCCTCCCCGAGTTCGATAAACCTTGGGTGATCCACTTAAGGGAAACTTGCCGCTGTTCTACAAATCTCTCGCTCTTGGAGGCCCAACACTGTCTACAAGAATAGAAGCTCCCGTAGACATCAAGCACTTTTTCGGCGCCGTTGCCGGGGAGGAAAGGTAAAAGGCACTCATACTCCGGTTCCGGGTACAAGTACTTTTCCGGCGCCATTGTGTTTGTGCTCGAAGCTATTTCCTTTAGATCCCGCAACTACATCTTTTTGTTTCTTGTTTACACTAGTTTGGCATAATGGACAACAATGAGCTTCTTATTCTATTTCCCGATTTAAAACATGGATTGTTTGATGCGAAAATTAAAAAACCTATGGAATCTTATTTGCATGCTCGGTAGTAATATTAGTATGAACGCTTTGAACACCATTGTTGATAATGATATAGAAAGTTCTAAGCTTGGGGAAGCTGGTTTTCATGATCTTTTTAGTCCCCCAAGCATTGAGGAGAAAATTTACTTTGATGATACTTTGCCTCCTATATTTGATGATGAGAATAATAATGATAGCTACTTTGTTGAATTTGCTCCCACTACAACTAATAAAATTGATTATGCTTATGTGGAGAGTAATAATTTTATGCATGAGACTCATGATAAGAATGCTTTATGTGATAGTTATATTGTTTAGTTTGCTCATGATGCTACTGAAAGTTATTATGAGATAGGAAAATATGGTTGTAGAAATTTTCATGTTACTAAAATGCCTCTCTATGTGCTGAAATTTTTGAAGCTACACTTGTTTTATCTTCCTATGCTTGTTACTTTGCTCTTCATGAACTTGTTTATTTACAAGATTCCTATGCATAGGAAGCATGTTAGACTTAAATTTGTTTTGAATTTTCCTCTTGATGCTCTCTTTTGCTTCAAATACTATCTCTTGCGAGTGCATCATTAAAACTGCTGAGCCCATCTTAATGGCTAAAAAGAAAGAACTTCTTGAGAGATAACCCATGTGTTATTTTGCAACAGTACTTTGTTTTATATTTGAGTCTTGGAAGTTGTTTACTACTGTAGCAACCTCTCCTTATCTTAGTTTTGTGTTTTGTTGTGCCAAGTAAAGTCTTTGATAGTAAAGTGAATACTAGATTTGGATTATCGCGCAGTAAACAGCATTTCTTTGCTGTCATGAATCTGGGTCTAATTCTCTCGTAGGTAACTCAGAAAATTAAGCCAATTTACGTGAGTGATCCTCAGATATGTACGCAACTTTCATTCAATTTGGGCATTTTCATTTGAGCAAGTCTGGTGCCCTAATAAAATCCATCTTTACTGACTGTTCTCGTTTTGACAGCATTCTGCCTTTTATTTCGCATTGCCTCTTTTGCTATGTTGGATGAATTTCTTTGATCCATTAATGTCCAAGTAGCTTTATGCAATGTCCAGAAGTGTTAAGAATGATTGTGTCACCTCTCGAACATGTTAATTTTTATTGTGCACTAACCCTCTAATGAGTTGTTTCGAGTTTGGTGTGGAGGAAGTTTTCAAGGATCAAGAGAGGAGGATGATACAATATGATCAAGGAGAGTGAAAGCTCTAAGCTTGGGGATGCCCCGGTGGTTCACCCTCGCATATTCTAAGAAGACTCAAGCGTCTAAGCTTGGGGA
>NC_061514.1:120698803-120860877 GCF_022539505.1 Lolium rigidum | reverse complement strand
CTTGATCAACGGACCACCAGTATTCGTGCACCCCGTACGGATCATGGGTGGATCGGCTCTTTGAGCCGATTCACGGGATAACCTGAGAGCCGATCGAGGCTCGTATTTAACGTTTACATGTATGCCCTGCAGAAACTAAGCGAGGCATCTTCATCACCTTCCCGACCGGGTATAGGTCGGGTGGCACGCCCTTGCACTTCGCAACGCCGCGTGTGACCAGAAGAGCATTGCGGGCCGTTGCTCGGAGGGGTCTCAGCCAGCCGCAGCTCTAGGCTCTTCCCGGCTCTACAGTGTTGACAAGGCCGCTGCCCGCCGGTGGGTTTTGGCAGTCAACAGTCCCCAATCAATTTTAACCAGTTCCTAGAGAAAGAAAAGCTTAAGAACAATGGTAGCAACTTCACCGACTGGTTCCGTCATGTGAGGATCTTCCTCAATGGTGGAAACCTGAATATGTGCTTGATGCACCGCTAGGTGACCCTCCTGCAGAAACTGAAACCGATGAAGTAAAGAATGTTTACGCGACTCAGAAAACTCGGTACTCTCAAGTTCAGTGTGCCATCCTGTGCAGTCTGGAAGCCGATCTTCAAAAACGTTTTGAGCACCACGATCCTCATGAGTTGGTCAATGAGTTGAAAACTATATTTGAAACTCATGCGGCCGTGGAATGCTATGAAGCATCGAAACACTTCTTCGCTTGCATGATGGAAGAAGGCAGCTCCGTTAGTGAGCACATGCTCACCATGATCGGGCATGCGAAGAAACTCAGTGACTTAGGAATAGTGATTCCTAACAGACTGGGGATTAATCGTGTCCTTCAATCACTGCCACCTAGTTACAAGAACTTTGTGATGAACTACAATATGCAGAACATGAACAAATAGTTACCTGAACTCTTCGCCATGCTAAAATCTGCTGAGATTGAGATCAAGAAAGAGCACCAAGTGTTGATGGTCAACAAGACCACCAGTTTCAAGAAACAGGGCAAGTCTAAGGGAAAATTCAAGAAGGGTGGCAAGAAAGCTGTCACGCCTCCTGTGAAACCTAAGACTGGCCCTAAGCCTGATGCTGAGTGCTATTACTGCAAGGAGAAGGGACACTGGAAGCGTAATTGCTCCAAGTATTTGGCGGATCTGAAGAGCGGCCTTGTCAAGAAAAAGAAAGAAGGTATATCTGATATACATGTTATAGATGTTTATCTTACCGGTTCTCGTACTAGTACCTGGGTATTTGATACTCGGTTCGGTTGCTCATATTTGTAACTCGAAACAGGAACTAAAGAATAAACGAAAACTATTAAAGGATGAAGTGACGATGCGCGTTGGAAATGGATCCAAAGTCGATGTGATCGGCTGTCGGCACACTTCCTCTACATCTACCTTCGGGATTAGTTTTAAGCCTCAATAATTGTTATTTTGTACCCGCGTTGAGCATGAACATTATATCTGGATCTTGTTTAATGCAAGACGGTTATTCATTCAAGTCTGAGAATAATGGTTGTTCTATTTTTATGAATAATATCTTTTATGGTCGAGCACCAGAAAAGAATGGCTTATTTCTGTTAGATCTCGATAGTAGTGATACACATATACATAACATTGATGCTAAGCGAATTAAATTGAATGATAATTCTACTTATATGTGGCAATCGTCGTCTTGGTCATATTGGAGTGAAACGCATGAAGAAACTCCATACCGATGGATTACTTGAATCACTTGACTTTGAGTCACTTGATAGATGTGAAGCATGTCTAATGGGAAAAATGACTAAGACTCCATTCTCTCGGTATTATGGAGCGAGCTACTGACTTATTGGAAATCATACATACCGATGTATGCGGACCAATGAGTGTAGCATCGCGCGGTGGTTATCGTTATGTTCTAACCTTCACAGATGATCTGAGTAGATACGGGTATATCTATTTCATGAAACATAAATCCGAAACTTTTGAGAAGTTTAAGGAATTTCAAAGTGAAGTAGAAAATCAACGTAACAAGAAGATTAAATTTCTACGATCTGATCGCGGAGGTGAATATCTGAGTTATGAGTTTGGCATGCATTTAAAGAAATGCGGAATACTTTCACAATTGACACCGCCGGGAACACCTCAACGAAACGGTGTGTCCGAACGTCATAATCGAACTCTCTTAGATATGGTTCGTTCTATGATGTCTCTTACTGATTTACCTTTATCATTTTGGAGATATGCATTAGAGACAGCCGCATTCACTTTAAATAGAGCACCATCAAAATCCGTTGAAACGACACCGTATGAATTATGGTTTAATAAGAAACCTAAGTCGTCGTTCCTAAAAGTTTGGGGTTGCGAAGCCTATGTAAAGAAGTTACAACCGGACAAGCTAGAACCCAAAGCGGAGAAATGCGTCTTCATAGGATACCCTAAGGAAACTATAGGGTACACTTTCTATCACAAATCCGAAGGCAAGATATTTGTTGCTAAGAACGGAACCTTTCTTGAGAAAGAATTTCTCACTAAAGAAGTGACTGGAAGAAAAGTAGAACTCGATGAGATTGATGAATCTTCACTTGTTGATCAGAGTAGCGCAGTACCGGAAGTTGTTCCTGTGCCGCCTACACCAGCAACAGAGGAAGCTAATGATAATGATCATGAAACTTCGAATGAGATAGCTACTGAACCTCGCAGATCGACAAGGGAACGTGCCACTCCTGATTGGTATGATCCTTGTCTAAATGTCATGCTTGTGGACAACAATGATGAAGACACTGCGACGTATGAAGAAGCGATGATGAGCCCAGATTCCAACAAATGGCAAGAAGCCATGAAATCCGAAATGGGATCCATGTATGATAACAAAGTACGGACTTTGGTAGACTTACCTGATAGCCGGAAGGCTGTCGAGAATAAATGGATCTTCAAGAGAAAAATAGATGCTGATGGTAATATTACTGTCTATAAAGCTCGACTTGTCGCAAAGGGTTCCGAAAAATTCAAGGTGTTGACTACGATGAGACTTTCTCACATGTAGCGAAGCTAAAATCTGTGAGGATTTTGTTAGCAATAGCTGCATTTTTCGATTATGAGATTTGGCAGATGGATGTCAAAATGGCGTTCCTTAATGGAGACATTGATGAAGAGTTGTATATGGTACAACCCAAAGGTTTTGTCGATCCTAAAAATGCTGACAAAGTATGCAAACTTCAGCGTTCAATTTATGGACTGAAGCAAGCATCAAGAAGTTGGAACCGACGTTTTGATAAAGTAATCAAAGACTTCGGGTTTATACAGTGTCATGGAAAGGCCTGTATTTACAAGAAAGTGAGTGGGAGCTTTGTAGCATTCCTGATATTATATGTAGATGTCATATTATTGATTGGGAATGATATAGAACTATTAAGCAAGTGTAAAAGGTTATTTGAATAATAGTTTTTCAATGAAAGACCTTGGTGAAGCATCATATATATTAGGCATCAAGATTTATAGAGATAGATCAAGACGCCTAATAGGGCTATCACAGAGTACATACCTGGACAAGATTCTAAAGAAGTTTAGAATGGACGAAAGTAAGAAAGGATTCTTACATATGTTACCAGGTAAGGTCTTGAGTAAGACTCAAGGTCCGACTACGGCAGAAGAAAGAGAAAGGATGAGTCAGATCCCCTATGCCTCGGCAGTAGGCTCTATCATGTATGCCATGCTGTGTACAAGACCGGATATAGCACATGTTGTTAGTTTGACTAGCAGATATCAAAGTGATCCAGGAATGGAACACTGGACAGCGGTCAAGAATATCCTGAAGTACTTGAAAAGAACTAAGGATATGTTTCTTTGTTATGGAGGTGACCAAGAGCTCGTTGTAACCAGTTACACCGATGCAAGTTGATACGTCTCCGACGTATCGATAATTTCTTATGTTCCATGCCACATTATTGATGATTTCTACATGTTATATGCACACTTTATGTCATATTCGTGCATTTTCTGGAACTAACCTATTAACAAGATGCCGAAGTGCCAGTTGTTGTTTTCTGCTGTTTTTGGTTTCAGAAATCCTAGTAACGAAATATTCTCGGAATCGGACGAAATCAAGACCCAGGTTCCTATTTTCACCGGAAGCATCCAGAACACCCGAGAGCCGCCAGAGGGGGGCCCTGTGGGCCCCAGATGATAGGGTGGCGCGGCCGGGGCCCTGGCCGCGCCAGCCTATGGTGCCGCCGCCTCTTCGACCCTCTGACGCTGCCCTTCCGCCTATTTAAAGCCTCCGTCGCGAAAACCCTACTACGAAGAACCACGATACGGAAAACCTTTCAGAGCCGCCGCCATCGCGAAGCCAAGATCTGGGGGACAGGAGTCTCTGTTCCGGCACCCTGCCGGAGCGGGGAAGTGCCCCCGGAAGGCTTCTCCATCGACACCGCTGCCTTCTCCACCGCCATCTTCATCACCGCCTGCTGCTCCCATGAGGAGGGAGTAGTTCTCCATCGAGGCTCGGGGCTGTACCGGTAGCTATGTGGTTCATCTCTCTCCTATGTACTTCAATACAATAATCTCATGAGCTGCCTTACATGATTGAGATTCATATGATGATGCTTGTAATCTAGATGTCACTATGCTAGTCAAGTGAGTTTTACTTATGTGATCTCCGGAGACTCCTTGTCCCACGTGTGTAAAGGTGACAAGTGTGTGCACCGTGTGGGTCTCTTAGGCTATATTTCACAGAATACTTACTCACCGTTATGAATGGCGTAGTGAAGTGCTTATTTATATCTCTTTATGATTGCAATGTGTTTTGTATCACAATTTATCTATGTGCTACTCTAGCAATGTTATTAAAGTAGTTTTATTCCTCCTACACGGTGTAATGGTGACAAGTGTGTGCATCCGTGTTAGTACTTGGCGTATGCTATGATCATGATCTCTTGTAGATTGTGAAGTTAACTATTGCTATGATAGTATTGATGTGATCTATTCCTCCTACATAGTGTGAAGGTGACAGTGTGCATGCTGTGTTAGTACTTGGTTTAGTCGTGTTAATCTTTCTTGCACTCTAAGGTTATTTAAATATGAACATTGAATTGTGGAGCTTGTTAACTCCGGCATTGAGGGTTCGTGTAATCCTACGCAATGTGTTCATCATCCAACAAGAGTGTAGAGTATGCATTTATCTATTCTCGTTATGTGATCAAAGTTGAGAGTGTCCACCGGTGAAAGTGTAATCCCTAGGCCTTGTTCCTAAATATCGCTATCGCCGCTTGTTTACTTGTTTTATCGCGTTACTACTGCTGCGTTACTACTGCTACCATATTACCACCATCAACTACACGCCGTTACTAATGCTCATATTCATTCATACCACCTGTATTTCACTATCTCTTCGCCGAACTAGTGCACCTATTAGGTGTGTTGGGGACACAAGAGACTTCTTGCTTTGTGGTTGCAGGGTTGCATGAGAGGGATATCTTTGACCTCTTCCTCCCCGAGTTCGATAAACCTTGGGTGATCCACTTAAGGGAAACTTGCTGCTGTTCTACAAACCTCTGCTCTTGGAGGCCCAACACCTGTCTACAAGAATAGAAGCTCCCGTAGACATCAAGCACTTTTCCGGCGCCGTTGCCGGGAGGAAAGGTAAAAAGGTACTCATACTCCGGTTCCGAGTAACGGTACTTTTCTGGCGCCATTGTGTTTGTGCTCGAAGCTATTTCCTTTAGATCCCGCAATTGCATCTTTTTGTTTCTTGTTTACACTAGTTTGGCATAATGGACAACAATGAGCTTCTTATTCTATTTCCTGATTTAAAACATGGATTGTTTGATGCGAAAATTAAAAAACCTATGAAATCTTATTTGCATGCTGGTAGTGATATTAGTATGAACGCTTTGAACACCATTGTTGATAATGATATAGAAAGTTCTAAGCTTGGGGAAGCTGGTTTTCATGATCTTTTTAGTCCCCCAAGCATTGAGGAGAAAATTTTCTTTGATAATACTATGCCTCCTATATTTGATGATGAGAATAATAATGATAGCTACTTTGTTGAATTTGCTCCCACTACAACTAATAAAATTGATTATGCTTATGTGGAGAGTAATAATTTTATGCATGAGACTCATGATAAGAATGCTTTATGTGATAGTTATATTGTTGAGTTTTCTCATGATGCTACTGAAAGTTATTATGAGAGAGGAAAATATGGTTGTAGAAATGTTCATGTTACTAAAATGCCTCTCTATGTGCTGAAATTTTTGAAGCTACACTTGTTTTATCTTCCTATGCTTGTTACTTTGCTCTTCATGAACTTGTTTATTTACAAGATTCCTATGCATAGGAAGCATGTTAGACTTAAATTTGTTTTGAATTTGCTTCTTGATGCTCTCTTTTGCTTCATACTCTATTTTTCATGCAAGCATCATTAAAACTGCTGAGCCCATCTTAATGGCTATAAAGAAAGAACTTCTTGGGAGATAACCCATGTGTTATTTTGCTACAGTACTTTGTTTTATATTTGTGTCTTGGAAGTTGTTTACTACTGTAGCAACCTCTCCTTATCTTAGTTTGATGTTTTGTTGTGCCAAGTAAAGTCTTTGATAGAAAAGTAAGTACTAGATTTGGATTACTGCGCAGTGTCAGATTTCTTTGCTGTCACGAATCTGGGTCTATCTCCCTGTAGGTAGCTCAGAAAATTAAGCCAATTTACGAGCATGATCCTCAGATATGTACGCAACTTTCATTCAATTTGGGATTTTCGTTTGAGCAAGTCTGGTGGCCTAATAAAATCCATCTTTACGGACTGTTCTGTTTTGATAGATTCTCTCTTTTATTTCGCATTGCCTCTTTTGCTATGTTGGATGAATTTCTTTGATCCATTAATGTCCAAGTAGCTTTATGCAATGTCCGAAGTGTTAAGAATGATTGTGTCACCTCTGAACATGTGAATTTTTATAATGCACTAACCCTCTTATGAGTTGTTTCGAGTTTGGTGTGGAGGAAGTTTTCAAGGATCAAGAGAGGAGTATGATGCAATATGATCAAGGAGAGTGAAAGTTCTAAGCTTGGGGATGCCCCGGTGGTTCACCCCTGCATATTATAAGAAGACTCAAGCGTCTAAGCTTGGTGATGCCCAAGGCATCCCCTTCTTCATCGACAACATTATCAGGTTCCTCCCCTGAAACTATATTTTTATTCCGTCACATCTTATGCACTTTGCTTGGAGCGTCGGTTTGTTTTTGTTTTTGTTTTGTATGAATAAAATGGATCCTAGCATTCACTTTATGGGAGAGAGACACGCTCCGCTGTAGCATATGGAAAAGTATGTCCTTAGGCTCTACTCATAGTATTCATGGCGAAGTTTCCTCTTCGTTAAATTGTTATATGGTTGGAATTGGAAAATGCTACATGTAGTAACTCTAAAATGTCTTGGATAAATTGATACTTGGCAATTGTTGTGCTCATGTTTAAGCTCTTGCATCATATACTTTGCACCCATTAATGAAGAAATACTTAGAGCTTGCTAATTTGGTTTGCATATTTGGTTTCTCTAGAGTCTAGATAATATCTAGTATTGAGTTTTGAACAACAAGGAAGACGGTGTGGAGTCTTATAATGTTTTCAATATGACTTTTATGTGAGTTTTGCTGCACCGTTCATCCTTGTGTTTGTTTCAAATAACCTTGCTAGCCTAAACCTTGTATCGAGAGGGAATACTTCTCATGCATCCGAAATCCTTGAGCCAACCACTATGCCATTTGTGTCCACCATACCTACCTACTACATGGTATTTCTCTCGCCATTCCAAAGTAAATTGCTTGAGTGCTACCTTTAAAATTCCATCATTCACCTTTGCAATATATAGCTCATGGGACAAATAGCTTAAAAACTATTGTGGTATTGAATATGTACTTATGCACTTTATCTCTTATTAAGTTGCTTGTTGTGCGATAACCATGTTTCTGGGGACGCCATCAACTATTCTTTGTTGAATATCATGTGAGTTGCTATGCATGTCCGTCTTGTCCGAAGTAAGAGAGATCTACCACCTTAATGGTTGGAGCATGCATATTGTTAGAGAAGAGCATTGGGCCGCTAACTAAAGCCATGATTCATGGTGGAAGTTTCAGTTTTGGACATATATCCTCAATCTCATATGAGAATAATAATTGTTGCCACATGCTTATGCATTAAAGAGGAGTCCATTATCTGTTGTCCATGTTGTCCCGGTATGGATGTCTAAGTTGAGAATAATCAAAAGCGAGAAATCCAAAATGCGAGCTTTCTCCTTAGACCTTTGTACAGGCGGCATGGAGGTACCCCATTGTGACACTTGGTTAAAACATGTGCATTGCAAAGATCCGGTAGTCCAAGCTAATTAGGACAAGGTGCGGGCACTATTAGTATACTATGCATGAGGCTTGCAACTTGTAAGATATAATTTACATAACTCATATGCTTTATTACTACCGTTGACAAAATTGTTTCATGTTTTCAAAATAAAAGCTCTAGCACAAATATAGCAATCGATGCTTTCCTCTTTGAAGGACCATTCTCTTTACTTTTATGTTGAGTCAGTTCACCTATCTCTCTCCACCTCAAGAAGCAAACACTTCTGTGAACTGTGCATTGATTCTTACATACTTGCATATTGCATTTGTTATATTGCTTTGCATTGACAATTATCCATGAGATATATATGTTACAAGTTGAAAGCAAACGCTGAAACTTAATCTTCCTTTGTGTTGCTTCAATGCCTTTACTTTGATTTATTGCTTTATGAGTTAACTCTTATGCAAGACTTATTGATGCTTGTCTTGAAGTACTATTCATGAAAAGTCTTTGCTTTATGATTCAGTTGTTTACTCATGTCATTACCATTGTTTTGATCGTTGCATTCATTACATATGTTTACAATATGATCAAGTTTATGATGGCATGTCACTCCAGAAATTATCTTTGTTATCGTTTTACTCGCTCGGGACGAGCAGAACTAAGCTTGGGGATGCTGATACGTCTCCGACGTATCGATAATTTCTTATGTTCCATGCCACATTATTGATGATTTCTACATGTTATATGCACACTTTATGTAATATTCGTGCATTTTCTGGAACTAACCTATTAACAAGATGCCGAAGTGCTGTTTTCTGCAGTTTTTGGTTTCAGAAATCCTAGTAACGAAATATTCTCGGAATCGGACGAAATCAAGACCCATGTTCCTATTTTCACCGGAAGCATCCAGAACACCCGAGAGCCGCCAGAGGGGGGCCCTGTGGGTCCCAGATGATAGGGTGGCGCGGCCTGGGCCCTGGCCGCGCCAGCCTATGGTGCCGCCGCCTCTTCGACCCTCTGACGCTGCCCTTCCGCCTATTTAAAGCCTCCGTCGCGAAAACCCTATTACGAAGAACCACGATACGAAAAACCTTCCAGAGCCGCCGCCATCGTGAAGCCAAGATCTGGGGGACAGGAGTCTCTGTTCCGGCACCCTGCCGGAGCGGGGAAGTGCCCCCGGAAGGCTTCTCCATCGACACCGCTGCCATCTCCACCGCCATCTTCATCACCGCTGCTGCTCCCATGAGGAGGGAGTAGTTCTCCATCGAGGCTCGGGGCTGTACCGGTAGCTATGTGGTTCATCTCTCTCCTATGTACTTCAATACAATAATCTCATGAGCTGCCTTACATGATTGAGATTCATATGATGATGCTTGTAATCTAGATGTCACTATGCTAGTCAAGTGAGTTTTACTTATGTGATCTCCGGAGACTCCTTGTCCCACGTGTGTAAAGGTGACGAGTGTGTGCACCGTGTGGGTCTCTTAGGCTATATTTCACAGAATACTTACTCACTCGTTATGAATGGCGTAGTGAAGTGCTTATTTATATCTCTTTATGATTGCAATGTGTTTTGTATCACAATTTATCTATGTGCTACTCTAGCAATGTTATTAAAGTAGTTTTATTCCTCCTACACGGTGTAATGGTGACAGTGTGTGCATCCGTGTTAGTACTTGGCGTATGCTATGATCATGATCTCTTGTAGATTGTGAAGTTAACTATTGCTATGATAGTATTGATGTGATCTATTCCTCCTACATAGTGTGAATGTGACAGTGTGCATGCTGTGTTCGTACTTGGTTTAGTCGTGTTGATCTTTCTTGCACTCTAAGGATATTTAAATATGAACATTGAATTGTGGAGCTTGTTAACTCCGGCATTGAGGGTTCGTGTAATCCTACGCAATGTGTTCATCATCCAACAAGAGTGTAGAGTATGCATTTATCTATTCTGTTATGTGATCAAAGTTGAGAGTGTCCACTAGTGAAAGTGTAATCCATAGGCCTTGTTCCTAAATACTGCTATCGCTGCTTGTTTACTGTTTTACTGCGTTACTACTGCTGCGTTACTACTGCTACCATATTACCACCATCAACTTACACGCCGTTACTACTGCTCATATTCATTCATACCACCTGTATTTCACTATCTCTTCGCCGAACTAGTGCACCTATTAGGTGTGTTGGGGACATAAGAGACTTCTTGCTTTGTGGTTGCAGGGGTTGCATGAGAGGGATATCTTTGACCTCTTCCTCCCTGAGTTCGATAAACCTTGGGTGATCCACTTAAGGGAAACTTGCTGCTGTTCTACAAACCTCTGCTCTTGGAGGCCCAACACTGTCTACAAGAATAGAAGCTCCCGTAGACATCACAAGTTGGAACACTGATCCTGATGACTCTAAGTCACAATCTGGGTACGTGTTTATATTGAATGGTGCTGCAGTAAGCTGGGCAAGCTCGAAGCAGTGCACGGTGGCGAAGTCTTCAACAGAATCGGAGTACATAGCGGCTTCAGAGGCTTCATCCGAAGCGGTATGGATGAAGAGGTTCATTGTAGAGCTCGGTGTGGTTCCTAGTGCATTGGACCCACTAGTCATCTACTGTGACAACATGGGTGCCATCGCCAATGCACAAGAACCAAGGTCACACAAGAGGCCGAAGCATATCAAGCTGCGTTATCATTCGATTCGCGAGTACATCGAAGATGGAGAAGTAAAGATTTGCAAAGTACACACTCGATCTGAATGTAGCAGGATCCGTTGACTAAAGCTCTCCCTAGGGCAAAGCATGACCAACACCGTGAATGCCATGGGTGTTAGGTACCTTACAATGTAATCTAGGTTATTGACTCTAGTGCAAGTGGGACAATGTTGGAGATATGCCCAAGAGGCAATAATAAAAGTGGTTATTATATATCTTTATGTTTATGATAAATGTTTATATACCATGCTATAATTGTATTAACCGAAACATTGATACATGTGTGATATGTAAACAACAATGAGTCCCTAGTAAGCCTCTTAACTAGCTTGTTGATTAATAGATGATTAGTTTCATAATCATGAACATTGGATGTTATTAATAACAAGGTTATATCATTATATGAATGATGTAATGGACACACCCAATTAAGCGTAGCATAAGATCACGTCATTAAGTTATTTGCTATAAGCTTTCGATACATAGTTACCTAGTCCTTTCGACCATGAGATCATGTAAATCACTTATACCGGAAAGGTACTTTGATTACATCAAACGCCACTGCGTAAATGGGTGGTTATAAAGGTGGGACTAAGTATCCGGAAAGTATGAGTTGAGGCATATGGATCAACAGTGGGATTTGTCCATCCCGATGACGGATAGATATACTCTGGGCCCTCTCGGTGGAATGTCGTCTAATGTCTTGCAAGCATATGAATAGGTTCATAAGAGACCACATATCACGGTACGAGTAAAGAGTACTTGTCAGGAGACGAGGTTGAACAAGGTATAAAGTGATACCGATGATCAAACCTCGGACAAGTAAAATATCGCGTGACAAAGGGAATTGGTATCGTATGTGAATGGTTCATTCGATCACTAAGTCATTGTTGAATGTGTGGGAGCCATTATGGATCTCCAGATCCCGCTATTGGTTATTGGTCGGAGAGAGTTCTCACCCATGTCCACATAGTTCACGAACCGTAGGGTGACACACTTAAGGTTTGATGTTGTAATAGTAGAACTTGAATATGGAATGGAGTTCGAAGTTTTGTTCGGAGTCTCGGATGGGATCCCGGACATCACGAGGAGTTCCAGAATGGTCCGGAGAATAAGATTCATATATAGGAAGTCATATTCCAATTTTGGAAATGATCCGGTGCATTTATGGAAGGTTCTAGAAGGTTCTAGAAAAGTCCGGAAGAAATCACTTTGGAAGACGGAGTCCCGGAGGGACTCCACCACCCATGGCCGGCCAACCCTAGAGGGGTGGAGTCCCAGGTGGGCTCCACCAAGGTGGCCGGCCACCCCCTCCCAAGGAAAGGTGGGAATCCCACCTCAAGTGGGAATCCCACCTTGGGTAGGTTTCATGTCATATGGAAGGTTTTGGTTTGGGGTCTTATTCGAAGACTTGTAGACCAACTCTTGGGTGTTCCACCTATATAATGAGGAGCACGGGGAGGGGGCCGGCCACCCCAAACACCACAAGGTGGCCGCACCCCATAGTGGCCGGCGCCCCCCTCTCCCAAACCCTAGCCGCCCCACCTCCTCCACCTCCTCCACCTCTCCCGCAACGCTTAGCGAAGCTCCGCCGGAGTTCTCCATCGCCACCACGCCGTCGTGCTGACGGATTCAAGGAGGAGCTACTACTTCCGCTGCCCGCTGGAACGGGGAGAAGGACGTCGTCTTCATCAACACCGAACGTGTGACCGAGTACGGAGGTGCTGCCCGATCGTGGCACCGTGATCAAGATCTTCTACGCGCTTTTGCAAGCGGCAAGTGATCGTCTACCGCAGCAACAAGAGCCTCATCTTGTAGGCTTTGGAAATCTTCAAGGGTGAGTCTCGATCGTCTCCTCGTTGCTCCCATCTTCTATATTGCATCTTGGCTTAGTTTGCGTTCTCGCGCTAGGAAATTTTTTGTTTTCTATGCAACGTATCCCTACACAATATACCAAAGGCTATTATCTAGCCGGTGGTATATATCTAGAATGGGCCACTTTTGTCAAAATAATCTCGAATCCATCAGGTCAGAAGAATTCCCACTTTGCTACACGACAGGAGGCTTGCAGGAAAGATGTCGAGCGGGCATTTGGTGTGCTTCAAGCTCAATTTGCAATTGTTCGGTACCCTGCTCTAAGCTGGTCTCACGACCAAATGTGGGAGGTGATGCAGGATTGTGTGGTCATGCACAACATGATCATCGAGGATGACCGCAAGAATCAGGTCAGGTCACATGTTGGTCCCTATGAGTGTGAAGGCCTCTTGCGGAGGTTGACATGAGTTGCCTGCAGATTTTGCTGATTTCCTAGCCATGCACGCAGAGATTCGTGACAACAATGTTCACACTCAACTTAAAGCTGATCTCGTTGAGCATTTGTGGACGATCAAAGGAAATGCCGCGGCACATTGATCTAGCCCTATTTATTTGTTGTTTTATTGTTCGTTGTATTTTTATTTGCAATCTCCGCAATCATATTTATTTGTATGCTATATTTAAATGATTTTATTTTCAAAAACCCTTATTTAATGTTTGGGGGCGGCGTTTGGGGGACGCGACTAGGGAGCGACGTCCCCCAAACACGGCACGAACAAAACACGTCCCCCAAACGCTCGATCCGCCGCGGTTTGGGGACGCTTTGGGGGACGCGACTGGAGATGCTCTTACTACTCTATTATTCCCCACTATGACTAGTCTTAGAGAAAGGAGAACAGAATTAGCGAATATCCTTTTCGGTTTAGGTTATATTTGGTCCCCACATTGTGTAATTGTGTGATGACATAATGCTTTTTTTTTTTGCGAAAGGACATAATGCATATATTAACATTTGTGCAGCGTGACATGGAGAATAGGTCCAAATGCTTCGCTATAAAAGCAGGAATATCT
This sequence comes from Lolium rigidum, assembly GCF_022539505.1. Taxonomy (NCBI): domain Eukaryota; kingdom Viridiplantae; phylum Streptophyta; class Magnoliopsida; order Poales; family Poaceae; genus Lolium; species Lolium rigidum. The sequence continues at coordinate 120,846,994 of NC_061514.1, read as the reverse complement.
TAGGTTATAGACCAAACATGCAGGAGGTGAGACAATGACTGTATAGAACAAGATAATGCAAATATTCTATGAAAATAATCTTTGGCCTTCATTGATCATCCTTTTCTTTTCCGATGATACATCAGTCATCATGTTTGGTCTAGTAAGTTGCCTGCTGCTTATATGACCTATACACTTAAGTTCTCAGCACAGGCTTTGCGAGTAGCAGTTATTTACATTAGACCGAAACAGTCCATGCCTTAACACTGGTGATGATCACTGCAGATCTGAAGTAGGTGGGATTCTTCTGTAGTTTTTTTTCTTATTTCTGACATGACATTCTTATATTTCCACTACTTTGCTGCACGTCTCCTGTAACCTGGACACGTAGCCATGGACTACCTGAAACCGACGGTACGTACGATTATGTGGCAATCCAGTGTGTTCTTCCCTTTGACTACCGATTGGTTGTTGAAATATGTTAATCATCTCTGATGATGGCACCAGAAGAGGTCAATTTCTTCAAGGCGACTCGGAATTAGTTGTCGTGGTCAGTGCAAAGGAGAGCGAGTAAGCAGCTAGGCCTTTATAAACATCGACCTGCAGATTTTGGTCAACGACCCCTTCCCTGGTGTCTGCATCGCCAACAGATCTTGCATGGCCGACATTTGATTATGATACGGCAAGTGAGTTTTGCTCTCTGGTGATATGTATATTACCTTATGGTAGCATGTTCTGAATTCTTCTGAATATGCGTTCCCGTTATGCTGTTTGTAAGTTAGGTGGATAAACCCTGATTAGTACAAGAAGGTGAGAAATAGTACTCCCTCCTTTCACTGATGTAAGACGCTTCTTTCGTAGATACATGTATGCTATACTTTAGTATATATGTTAACTCATTTTAGTATGTATTTAGTTTATTTTAAAATTCTAAACAGTCTTACATTAGTGAACGGAGAGAGCACTGCATTCTCTTAGTCGAAACCTAGCTGTTGAGATACATATCTTGTATATCTGGATGTGTATCCTCTGTAGTTATTGTATAGCGATACATATCCTTGTATTTACTATTGGGCCCGCCTCCTTCCTTGTATAGTCGAGGACGTGGCCTATATATGTACCGCCATATGCATCCGATCAATACATCGAGCATTGCATCTCCTTCTACATGGTATCAGAGCCAAGGGGTCTTGAGTTCAAAACCCGGCTGGCGCAATATAAAATAAAAATATTGCAGCCCACTTTCGGTCCACGTTTAGGCCTGAGGGAGCCACACGTGAGGGGGAGTGTTGAAGTATAAATGCATTGCCTAATCTCTTCCATCACACCTGCTGAACAGCATACTGCAGCTCGGGGCGAGTTAGGGTGAGGTGCCGCAGGCCCCGACGGCCCACTGGGACCCCGCGTTGTACACCGCCCTTCAGCACGCCCCCTCGCTGGGCGCTTACCCTGGCGGTGGAGACCGGTTCATGGACACCGGAGCCTCCGAACACATGGCTGCTCACCCGGGTAACCTTTCCACTTCATCTCCAACATCCACTTCCTCTCGCATCATCGTCGGTAACGGTGCTGGTCTTCCCATCTCTCATATTGGCTCCACTCCTTTTCCTTCTAACTCCACACCATTGTCTCTTAATAATGTCTTAGTTTCACCACATCTTGTTCAGAATTTAGTTTCCGTCAAAACTCTTTCTCGCGATAACTCTGTAACTGTGGAATTTGACGAGTTTGGTTTTTCTGTAATGGACGCCCGTACCCGGATGGTTTTGCACCGCTGTGAGAGTCCCGGCGACCTGTACCCCGTTCAGCCGTCTTCCTCCACTCACGCTGCACCTCGGGCGCTCTCTGCCGGCGTCGACCTTTGACACGCTCGTCTTGGCCATCCCAGCTCCACCTCGCTCCGTCAAATAATGAGAGGCTTTTCTTTTTCATGTAATAAAATGGCGGCTCACTCATGTGACGCTCTGCCGACTAGGCAAACATGTTCGGCTTCCTTTTAGTACTTCATCCACAGTTGCATCTCTTCCTTTTCAATTACTTCATAGTGATGTATGGACGTCCCCTATACCGAGTCATTCTGGTTTTCTTTATTATCTTGTTATTCTCGATGATTTTTCTCACTTTGTCTGGACTTTTCCTCTTCGTAAGAAATCTGATGTCGCTTCAACACTCACCGCCTTTTATTCTTATGTGTCTACACAGTTCGGTCGTCCCATCCTCGCCCTCCAAGCCGACAACGGCAAGGAGTTCGACAACACCACCATCCGCACCCTCCTCTCCACCCACGACACCATCTTCCGCCTAACTTGCCCATACACCTCCCAGCAGAACGGCCACGCCGAGCGCGTCCTACGCACCCTTAATGACTGCGTCCGTACCCTCTTGTTCCACGCCCACATGCCCCCTCAGTTCTGGCCGGACGCCCTCTCTACCGCCACCCTCCTAGTCAACCTACGCCCGTGTCGCCCTCGCTGGAATTACACACCACATAACCTCCTGTTTGGCTCACCCCCTCATACGACGGTCTCCGCATTTTTGGTTGTCGTTGTTTCCCTAGTACCGCTGCCACCACCCCTCATAAACTCGCACCTCGCTCCATTCCGTGTGTCTTTCTCGGTTACCCGGCTAACACCAAAGGCTACCGTTGCTATGATCCGGTCTCTCACCGCGTCATCACATCCCGGCACGTGTACTTTGATGAGCACTGTTTTCCCTTTGCACAGGAACAGGTGAGGACTTCTCCTCCCGCGACTGACAGTCCGCGGCGTCGCGGCCCTACCTTGGTGGAGGTCCCTGGCTCGGCAGCGCCTCCGCGCGCTCCCTCTACTACAGCTGCGACGCCTTCCGTGACGCCCTCGAGCCCTGCCTCGGGCTCACACGTGGCGCCCTCGAGCCCCGCTCGGGCGCCGCCGCTCGCCCTCGACACCGCCCGCGTCGCCCTCGAGCACTGCCTCGGGCACCGCCGTGTCATCTGCGCCCTCGACCGCGTCGCCCTCGAGCCCCAGCTTGGGCGATGCTTCGCCTCCGGCCTCGCCTCCGCCTCCTCCGCCGCCGGCGACGGGCCCCCTCACGCGCGCCCGTGCGGGGATTCGCGTCCCGAGCACGCGGTACCCCTCGGACGAGTACGTCTGCACCGCGTCGACTTCCGCGGCTTCACCAGCCACGCCGTCGCCTATGCCCACCTCTGCCCGGGCTGCTCTCCGCGACCCGCAGTGGTTTGCGGCCATGCATGATGAGTTCGACGCCCTGCAGCGGAACCAGACATGGACGCTTGTTCCCCGCCCCCTCACGCCAACGTCATCACCGGGAAGTGGGTCTTCAAGCACAAGTTCCATTCGGACGGTACCCTCGACCGTCACAAGGCGCGGTGGGTGGTTCGTGGTTTTCGCCAGCGCGCCGGCGTCGACTTCACCGACACCTTCGCCCCGGTTGTCAAGCCCGGGACGATCCGCACCGTTCTTCAGCTCGCGGTCTCCCGCGCATGGCCCGTGCATCAGATGGACGTCTCTAACGCCTTTCTTCATGGCCATCTGGAGGAGCAGGTCTTCTGCCAGCAGCCCACTGGGTTCGTCGACAGCGCCCACCCCGACCATGTGTGCCTGCTCTCGCGCTCGTTATACGGGCTCAAGCAAGCCCCACGCGCCTGGTACCAGCGCATCGCAGCGTTTCTTCACCAACTCGGCTTCCGCTTCACCCGCTCCGATGCATCGCTGTTCGTGTACAACAACGGCGCCACCACCGCGTACCTGCTGCTCTACGTCGACGACATCATCTTAACGGCCAGCTCCACGGACCTACTGCGCCAGCTCACCGACCGTCTTCGCGCTGAGTTTGCCCTCAAGGACTTGGGGCCTCTGCACTACTTCCTCGGCATCGAGGTCGTCCGTCGCACCGACGGCTTCTTCCTCCATCGGCGCAAGTACGCCCATGAGCTCCTGGACCGCGCCGGTATGCTTAATTGCAAACCCGCGGCCACGCCTGTCGACACGAAGTCCAAGCTCTCCGCCACAGAAGGTTCCTTGGCCACGGACGCGTCCTCTTACCGCTCCATCGTCGGTGCCCTGCAGCACCTCACCCTAACTCGCCCGAGCTGCAGTATGCTGTTCAGCAGGTGTGCCTTCACATGCACGCTCCGCGGGATCCTCATTGGGCTGCGGTCAAGCGGATCCTTAGCTACATTCGTGGTACCATGGACTTCGGTCTCTCTCTCCACGCCTCCACCGCCACGGACATCGTCGCCTACTCGGACGCCGATTGGGCAGGCTGCCCCGACACGCGTCGCTCCACGTCTGGCTACTGCGTCTACTTCGGCCCTTCGCTGATCTCCTGGTCGTCTAAGCGACAGCCCACGATATCTCGCTCCAGCGCCGAAGCGGAGTACCGGGCTGTTGCTAACGCGGTTGCTGAGGTCTCCTGGCTGCGGCAACTCCTCGTTGAGCTCTCCTGTCCCGTCGCCAAAGCCACCGTGGTCTACTGCGACAATGTCTCCGCCGTCTACCTCTCCGCCAACCCGGTTCACCATCGCCGCACCAAGCATATTGAGCTGGACATCCACTTTGTTCGGGAACAGGTGGCGCTTGGACACATTCGAGTACTTCATGTGCCCACCTCCCAACAATTTGCGGATATCATGACGAAGGGTCTCCCTACAGCATCTTTTGAGGAGTTCCGGTCCAGTCTATGCGTTCGACCAGGCGACGCTTCGACTGCAGGGGGTGTTGAGATACATATCTTGTATATCTGGATGTGTATCCTCTGTAGTTATTGTATAGCGATACATATCCTTGTATTTACTATTGGGCCCGCCTCCTTCCTTGTATAGTCGAGGACGTGGCCTATATATGTACCGCCATATGCATCCGATCGATACATCGAGCATTGCATCTCCTTCTACACTAGCAAAGAACAATTAGGTAAAAAATTTGCTCACTCAATTAATTAAGAAGAAAATATCCAATTAATTAACAAAAAACCGGATGAAAATCGTTACAACAAAAATACAAACGAACAACACCCCACACACATGCAACTTCTTGACGGAAAGACATACCAACAAACTCTCCCAACCGGGTGAACAGACATTTTTTAGCGAAAAAACAAGTTCTTTGCCTAAGGTGTGGACAGACCCAAGCAGGTTTGTTTCTGGTTTTAGTTGCCAACAGCCTAACATTAGCATCTCTGTCATTTCCGTCAATTGACACCCTGGTTCCTTCAGCTTGAATTCTTCAGGTGCTATTAGTTTGTTACGTTTTCCTCTAAACAACTGGCATGGTATGATATGTCTGAATACAAATTAGCAAGCTCAGTGTAAGAAATTTGACAAAGGTTGCAGTAGTGGTGTGAAATGGGAACTGCCACGTCAAACATAATATGTTATAATAAAACTATAATAAACTCGATGCGGAGCTGATGAATGCGCCGTGAGGATCTGGATGACATACCTTGAGAATTTAGACTCAGATCCTATGTTTTTGAAGAAGGAAAGTAAGACAATTGCTCTTCTCTAACTTTGCTTCACCATGTTAGAGGAGCCGGTTCCGCCAAAATGGCAGCAGTGAGCAGAGAAGGTCAAAAGGGAGGTAGATTTCTCGCTAGTCAAATCCGTAACCTTGAGCTTGGCCTGTAGGGTTAACAAATTCAACGAAATTTCGCTAATTTCAATGGGCGCCGAAATATTTAACATTGAAATTTCAGGCAAGATTTGAACTATAATTTTAAAGCTAAATTAAATGATATGAAAATTGAGTGAAATGCCATGTAGTACAGTAATATGACGATTGTATTGGTAGTTTGTTAGTAACCAACAGCTCTGGCTGTTCATTAAAAAGAAAAAATACCTATATCCTTTTTTTTTTCAAGCTACGAACTACTAACAGGTTTACCACTTTTACGGCGAGATTTTTAGAAGAAGGCATGGTATATATACCGATCTCCTTAACTAAATGAGAAATGGTACCCAAAACCACACAACACTCAGGTAAGTGAAAGCCAGGCGAAAACCCTTTGAAGTGGATTGGGAGGGAGTGGGGGGAATTTTGACTTGGATGAGATTTAATCCATCTCAAACCATGCCAATCTGATTCGAAAATATGTGAAACCGAACAAGGGTCTGATAGTATTGATTAATTCAGTCTTCTTATCGAGCTATTGGCTTGCGAATCTCGAACGCGGGCTTGAACTACGAGCTCACATTAGCCGCGCTCTGATCTAATAAACCTAAAACTTTGAAGAAAATGTGATAGACCGCCATTGAGCGGAGACCCTGATCGGAGTTGCAGCACACATCCATGGCGGCGAAGCATTGACAAAGCTCGATCCACCCGGCATAAAGCAACGAAACATGCACAAGGAAAACCCTATTCTTTAACGACGCGATCCCTGTCAAATTAAACTAGTGCATTCTTCAACGGGATGGAAATTCGTTTCCTGAAGTCGCGGGTGCCGCTCGCTGCTACCATTGGCCCCCGGTTGCCATTATCCGGACATCTCCTTGCTCTGCGTCACCCTTGCCGATCTGGCAAGTTTGAACCGTTCCACCGGCGGTACTTGCCCGAAAGAGAAACCGGCCGTCTTGGCGCGGTCATGCCATGCCCATGCGTGCGAGCGGAGCGGAGATCGACGTGGACAGACGTCGACGGGATAAGCTTTGCGCCAGTGATGACCTCCCGCGGCTCACGCGCGCGGGACGCGCGCTTCGACCGCTGCCGGCGCGACACGCGTCGTCGTGGCGGAGTCGCCATCGCCGTCGCCTCCACCACCGGGAAAAGAAAGCCGTCGCGCTCGCTGGCTTGACTTGCCTGTACCTGCGTGCGCCCGCCGTGGATGGATGGACGCTGCGTGGCCGCGATGCCGGTTTGCTCGGCCACTCCGGTGCTCGCACTGCCATCGATCGGCATGCTGGCCCTGGACTTTGGCATACACCGGAGCGTCTGATCCTGAACTACCACTCTAGTCTAGGGAAATGGCTCGCGATCTAGGGGACGAATCATTCAGTAGCTCGGCACTAGCTAGGTACCGCCCACAAGGCCGACCACGCGCGCATAGCTCGCTGTACACTACAGCACATTCGTAGGAAACCGACTCCATCGAATATCCGTTTTGCTTGCTTGAGATGGAAGCTTTGCACTGTGCAAATTGCACACACACACGGCTACCAGGTGAATTGTGTCTGAATTCCACAGGCCGAGGGCTCGCGTTCCCGGGCCATGCGATGATTGCGGATCGGAAAGCCACGGCCATGACAGTGTAGCTTCGTCGACCATTCTAGCGGCACATTGTGCACATGAGAGAGCCTGAAAGAAGCCTTTTTGTCGGCAGCTGATCGATCTCGTCATTCTGAATTGAGCCACGCCATTGCCCATTGCCAGCATGGGATCTAGCTGAGGGGGCAAGCTCTAGATATCAGCTAGCTAGGCAGGGGATACCATGGCATGGCTCATCAACGTCGTGCCGCCAATCAATCAATCAGGCCATGCATGTAGCGTCTCCAAAGTCCAAACAGAAAAAATGAAAATTTTCTTGTAGCTGGATCCACTTGGCACCTACACGCAGTGCTGTGATGTACAGCTAACGGCAGCGCAAAACTACCAATCTGAGATCGATCACAATGTTCCTTCTGCAGTACATCAGATATATGCATAGTTCCAAGTGCCTCCTCCTATTAGTGTATAGATTCGGCTCTAACTTTCTACATCTCTTCTGTGGTAATATTTGGCCTTTTACATATTCTGCAAAGTATTGTTAGGCAAAGAATGATCTCGATTCTCGAGATGACTTCTTTAAGTAAAGATATCTCATCTTGAGTCTTCTCGACAGCGACACAACGCGTTCATGATGCATCGACAATTAGCTAGTAGAGCTTGTAGATGAAATAACCATACACAAATAGTGAATATAATCTACCGGTGCATTATAGTTTTGCGGCTTTACTATTTTTGTGGATTTTCTATTTTCGATTTTTGGTCGGCTGAGAAAGATGTTACTTCTAACTCGAGGCAGCATCATATAAAAATGCTGAAGCTGCACAAAATTTCTAAATTTGTGTTAGTAGTACACTATTTCCATCAGCTCAATTTCCTTTTTGGAATCGTTAACTTATAAATAAAATTTCATAATCAACTTCTACACAATATTTTTGTTATTTTGGACAAAACTCTTGTATAAAAAGGAATTTCGCAATTAACTTACAAACGGACATTCTTCTTCTTAGAAGAAAAAATTCTTCACGGATGGGGGTGGGCGGAAGGTTACCACATCCTAGTCTCATTGTTCTTATACTTGGGTTACTTATTTCTGAATTGCTTGATTTGTCGGGATCGTCGTGATGCCTTACAACCGTCGGCTATCTGCAATCATGCGCCTTCTGAGATTATGGTCATGCATAGATATGGAAGCATCTCCCTAGATCACGCTAGTGCCGTCACCATATGTTTCCTGCCACAACGTGAACTTAGCCCACATGACGTTATTCACATATAATTATTTTGCAGCTTTCTTTTCTTTTCTTTTCTGTTTTGTAAAATGGCCCCATTGGAAATCACAACCAAAATAAACTCTCTGGTACGCAGAAAAAATTGATGTTTTGGATATTGACATGGCTGTGAGAATGTACGTTTGACCACGTGTTTCCATTGTGACGTACTCCACCCGTTCCAATTTAGTGTACATCTTGAAAAAAATTAGACAATTTAGCCAAACATTTATTACTACTACTTGGCCACAAAATGATAAAATTCTGAATAGTACTTCTCAAACACTATGCATAAGAATTTCAAGTTCATAATTTATATATTTGAAATAATATCGACGGTCAAACTTTTAAACTTATATATTAGAAATGTCCAAATGTCATTTCCCGGGTGGGTGGGGTGGGGGGGGGGGGGGGTTAATTTCAATTTAGACAACCATTTGTAAAGGGGTGACATGTCATCAACGGTCCGTGAACACTTCTACGATGTTAGTTCCAAACCATTTGTGATAAAGATTTTTTTATTGAAATATGGAGAACCAATATAGATTAAGACATGTGAAACGTGAAACTCCGAAATGGGGGCCAAGATAACTATATCCCTTTGTCTTCAGAAAATAAAAAAATCATAATTTTTAAGTTTCAAAAAAATCCTAAAAAATCCTGGATGTAGCCAATGATGTATACTATAAACATGGAAAATAATAATACAAACTATTTTATATTTTAGGCAGCACAAAGATAAAAAAAGGTGTGGATCTAAGTATAGTGAATGGTGCATATTTCAAAATCGTAAAATTTGCAGTACTTTTTTTCATTTTTATGTATCCTAGAAAATAAACAATTTCACATTAAGGTTTTGCAGGGCTCGTAGGATACACGATTGACTACATTCAAACTCTTTTACTATATTTTTAAAACTTATAAATACGCATTTCCAAAAACATAAAATAAAAAATTATGTGTACCTCGCATCCATTTGGTCACACTCATTTGAAAGGACCCAATCAAAAATTCACTAGTTATGTAACATTGATCGGTGCCACACTACTAATCACCATAAACAAATCACTACTAGGTCTATGATTGTTTGTTTTACACATCTACATACCGACATATGTCATAATCTAGACAACATAGGTTTGAATTCTTAGTTAACTCCTCATACCAATAATACATCCATAACATATATCTGTCCAGTTTTGCAGTGCATGCACACACGAAATATTGTACAGTACCCCTGCCTGCTCACACATATCGATTCGGTTTTAAGCCCTACAACCCTAAGTGGATCCCCTGTACATGCATTGGCACCAGATGTCGAGTCTGACGGCTACAGACAGAACGGTGAAATGGACGACAAGTTGGGTATCTTTCCTTGGACGCATGTAGAACCATTGTGATCGTGCACTATTTGTTCAGTGCCATCTTGTGACCAATGTGCCGTCTCTGAGCTATCACGCCGGCTATCGCTCGATCCTTTGCCTTTGGGCAGATCATGTTGGACTGCATCCTTCTTTGGGAGTGTGCAGTGTGTGTCGGTAGGCCAGCCTATGATCAAGCATCGGCTCAAGCATAGAATGGTCAGGCCATCATTAAGGATCGACATAAAATGGCTATATCAGTTAGTAAACTAGAAAATTCTTTTAAATATTTAAGATCGGAGGTATGTTCCTTCTGGCAAATGCATATTTCCCATTTTGCTGCTCCAATATGCATACTGTTGTACACATGTCAACTAAGATAGATGGCATGTTGATATATTTGTGGTACGGGAATGTGTAGAAGTTTGGGTTAAAGTGTCATACCCCTTTCGGAGCACACCTTGCATGTTAATATAGGGAGTCTAACAACTCCAAAAGGGATATACATGGTTTGTTACAAGGAAGGATCTAGAAAACAATCTAGATAACCACTCTAGCCTTATAATCCGGCCGGTGGGATTACAACTCACGCACACACGTGACAAGCCTAACTTCCTAACACGCCCCCTCAATCACAACCTATTTAGGTTGAGATTGTTACGAAAGGCTTCTAGTTGGAGAACTGTCAAAGGTTTTGTAAACCCATCTGCAACTTGATCTCCTGTTGGAATAAATTTTATATCTAATAATCTTCGAGCCACTCTTTCTCGAACAAAGTGATAATCAACCTCTATATGTTTAGTTCTTGCATGAAAAATTGGATTAGCTGAAAGGTAAGTTGCACCCATGTTGTCACACCATAATCTTGCAGCCAAAGGGTGAGGGATTCCCAACTCAGTGAGTAATGTTTGTACCCATTAGCATTAGCAAGTGATTTGTATTCAGCTTCTGTGCTAGATCTAGAAACGGTGACTTGTTTTCTTGCACTCCAGGATAAAAATTAGGACCAAGAAAAACAGCAAAGCCACCTGTAGATCTTCTATCATCTGGACAGCCTGCGCATCAGAGAATGCACTCACAAGCATAGAAGGTGATTTATTGATCCTTAAACCAAAATTAGATGTATCCTTAAGATATCTCAAAATCCTCTTAACAGCAGTCCAATGAGAAGTGGTTGGTGCATGTAGAAATTGACAAACCTTGTTGACAGAGAAGGAAATATCTGGCCTTGTGAGAGTCAAATATTGTAAAGCACCAACTATACTTCTATACCTTGTGGCGTCCTCTATGCCAAGATGATCTCCTTCATATGCAGATAATTTTTCACTAGTTGACATGGGTGTACTTGTAGGTTTGCATGTTAGCATCCCTACTCTTTTTAGGATATCTGTAGTATACCTTTCTTGTGTCAAGAGTAGACCATCATATGTCTTCTTCACCTCAATACCAAGAAAATAATGAGCATCACCAAGATCCTTTAAAGCAAACTCCTTCTGAAGATCTCGAAGAAGAGCTGAGGTTGCCTTATGACAAGAACTAGCAACAATTATATCATCAACATAGATAAGCACAAAAATAGAAATATTTCTCTTGAAATAAAAGAATAGTGAGGTATCAGCCTTAGAAGGCCGAAAACCAAGTGCTTGGAGCTTCGTGCTTAGCCTTGAGAACCATGCTCTTGGGGCTTGTTTGAACCCATACAAGGCCTTATCAAGTTTGCAGATTTACTGAGTTTTTCCTTTGACTTCATACCCAGGTGGTTGCCTCATATATACATTTTCCTCCAGAACACCATGGAGAAACGCGTTCTTCACATCCAGCTGTCGAAGATTCCACCCCCTGGAGATAGCAATAGACAATACAAGACGAATAGTAGCTGATTTAACTACATGACTAAATGTGTCTCGTAGTCAATACCATATCTCTGCTTAAACCCCTTAGCAACTAAGCGTGCTTTATATCTATCTATACTACCATCAGCTTTGTGTTTAATTTTGTAAACCCACTTGCAGTCTATTACATTTTTTCCAGCATGGTTTGGTGGAACTAAGTGACAAGTTTTATTCACCATGAGTGCCTCATATTCCTCATCCATTGCCCGTTTCCAATTGTCATTTTTAAAGCATCATCTAGATTACTAGGTTCTCCTGAAGTAGCGAGATTCGCATACCTGACCATATTCTTGTATTGCCTTGGTTGTATTTTCCCGGTTTGCAACCGAGTGGTTACTCATGGCACAGACGATGCAACATTTTGAATCGGCGCAGAAGATCCAGCAGCACCTAGGGTGGATCCCGGAGCATATCGTGTCGGGGCAGCAGGGTCCGCATCAGAGTTCTGCGTCGAATCCGCCTCGGGGTCAGCAGCCTCCACACGGGATCGAGGCATGCTGGTGTGGCTGGGTGCAGCAGCAGCGAGCGACGCAGACGATCCTGCTCGCCTCTCCAAGCCACGTGAGTGGTCCCCGCCCACGACAGCATCGCGCGTGTGTGCAGGCGCACGGCCTGGCGTGGCACGCGCTGAGTGGAGGCGCGATTGACGAAGGAATTCGGGCGACGCGCTTTCGGTAGTTGGAGACGCGTTGTTGCCTGCGGTGGGTCCCGCGCGACCCTGGGCTTCCGTGCCGTGGCCCGTACGACCCTGGGCTTCCGTGCTGAGCATGCAATGACGCTCCGGATTGTTGCTTGATGAAGCAATTTCCTCTCTGTTTTTTTCTCTGTTTTTTCTCTGTTTTCTTCTGCATTACTGTGCACAACCTCAAGATTATTGTTAGCTGCAACAGTGATATGAATATTGTCCGCAATTGGATCAATTCTAAATTCGCCCCCATGATCAAATTGAGATGAATTTAGGAGATGAGAGTGTAAAAGAAGAATTTCTGAACGGAGACGCTGTCCTGCATTGGCATGTAGTTTGGCAAAAGGAAATATTGTCCCATCGAAGATGACGTCCCGAGAAATATAGATTCGACCAGAAGTAATATCAAGACACTTGAAACCTTTGTGTAGATTGCTATATCCTAGAAATACACATTGTGTGGAACGGTATTCTAGTTTTCTAGCATTAAAGGGTCGAAGGTTGGGATAGCAAGCACATCCAAAAATGCGCATGGACTGATAGCCGGGTTTAATTTTCTCAAGGACTTCTAGGGGAGTAGAAAAATCAAGAAGTTTAATAGGGAGGCGATTGATGAAATATACCGCAGCGATGAATGCTTCATCCCAGTAATTTAGTGGCATGGATGCTTCGGCGAGAAGTGAGAGACCAACTTCAACGATATGTATGTGTTTTCTCTCAGCGACGCCATTCTGTTGATGGGCATGAGGACAAGAAACATGGTGAGTGATGCCAATTTGCTTAAAAAAAGAATTTAATCGTTCATATTCTCATCCCCAGTCGGATTGGAGAGTGATGATCTTTCTATCAAAACGTCGTTCAACAAGAGTTTGGAACTGATGAAATATATTGAATACTTCAGAACGATGTTTAATCAAATAGATCCATGTAAACTTGCTGAAATCATCAATGAACTAACATAATAGTTCTTACAACCAAAGGAATCAGGCGCAGGCCCCCATACATCGGAATAAATCAACTCTAGAGGATGGTGTGAGACACTGGTGGATCTCGAATAGGGCAATTGGTGACTCTTTGCCTTTTGACAAGCTTCACACACCGACTCACTATTCTTACTAGAACAAGGAAGTTTATTGTGACTAATAATTCTCTGAACTATGGGAGAGGCCGGATGGCCTAACCGACTATGCCATCTATGATGGGATGGCTTGGAGACTCCATAAGCTTGCTTGGACGATGGTGAAAATGGTGATGACTCGGGAACAGGGTAGAGACCATCTCGGCATGGTCCATCAAGCAGCACCTTCCTCGTGACCTGATCCTTAATGCAAAAGAATTCAGGATGAATTTCAACAAAAGTGTTGTTATCTCTAGTGAGTCGATGTGGAGAAGCAAGATTTTTTGTAGCATCAGGAACATGTAGAACATTTTTTAGATGGATATTTTGATCATGAGTGGGAATAATAGAATTACCAATGTGAGCAATATTCATACCTGCACCATTGGCAGCGTGTACCTGATCAGCGCCATGGTAGCGTTCATGGGCATGGAGCCTTTCTAGTTCACTTGTGATGTGGCCGGTGGCGCCGGTATCGATGTTCCAGCCACCACCGCCGTTGTTGTTGTATTTGACGTTGGCGGCTGTCTGCTCGCGAGGAACGAAGTCCTGGTCGAAGCGGTACCTGCAGTTCATGGCGGTGTGGCCCACCACATTGCAGAGCTGGCACGGTGCGCGATCACCACCACCGTGGTTGCCACCGTTGTTTTTGTAGTTTCCTCGGCCACGGCCATTGTTGTTGTAGTTGCCGGGCCACGGCCGTAGTTGCCACCGTAGTGGTAGCCGCCATTGTTGCCTCCATTGTGGCAGCTTCCTTGGCCACCATTGCCACCTTGTTGAGGATTGCCACGGCCTTGATCACCTCGGCCTCCACCACGACCACCGAAGCGGCCACGGACACCGCGAGTAGCGGCATTGACAGAAGATCGGGAGACTCCACGAAGCATCTGTTGACGACTTTCATAAGACAGAAGCTGCGAATAAAGTTCGCTCACCGTGATTGGCTCAGTTCTGGCGAGGATGGCTGCGACTAGCCCGGTGTAGGAGTCGTCCTTGACGCCTGCGAGGATGTAGGAGACCATGTCTTCATCTTCAAGGTCTTCCCGGCGGAGATCATCTCGTTCTCCAGAGATTTCATCATGGTGACATATTCACCCATAGATTTGTTGCCCTTTTCAGCGCTAGCAAGGGCGATGCGGGTGTTGGTGGTGTGTGCACGCGACCTGGCCGCGTACATGTCTTGCAGAATCTCCCAGAGCTCGGCCGCCGTCTTGACTCCAGTGGCGTAGGGGAGCACTTCTCGTGAGAGAGATCCCACGAGGAAGCTAAGGACCTTCTGGTCCAACGCCACCCAGTCTTCATAAGCTGGGTTCAGCTCGGTGACGGTCTCGTCACCCTTTTTTACTTCGATTTCTTCCTTGGGTGCCTCGATGGAGCCATCTAGGTAGCCCATAAGGCGGGCACCCCTGATTGCCGGCAGAACTTGAGTTTGCCAGAGGATGAAGTTGCCTTTGCCCAGCCGCTCCATCACGCCTGTCCCGATGGTGGAGCCTCCCGAAGATATCTGTGTCGAGGAAGAAGAGGAGGACATGTTGGCTGGCGGTGTCGACGTGAGATGGGATCGGCGGAGTGGGGAGGCTTTGTCGCTAGATGTGTATAGGGATGGCACCCGCAGGGTATGGGTGCGGGTGGAGCCACCCCATACCCGTACCCATCTCCTTCAATCTCACCCGTCACCCGTACCCATACCCGTTGACGGGTACAAAAATTTTCCATACCCATCACCCGGCAGGGTAAATGGGTACCCGCGGGTAAAAAATACCCGAGTTTAAAACACATCAAATTGTTGACAATATACTTGTGGACCACAATATATGACCATAATTTGTAAACAGCGACACAATAATAACTTGAAGTTCATAAACTCACAAAATATAGAGGTAATTTGACCGTACGTAAGGCCACAAATAAGTATTACAATAACATGACCTCCGTCTACATCCATTGGGGCAGATATCTCATCGACAGTGACGCTACGAAAGGAAGAAAAAATTAAGCATCAAATAAATGTTAATCAACTTAATCTTTTCATACTGGCTGTCAATCATATACACATGGTCGTTGCAAGTGCGAACCATGCAATTTTCTTACAGACCTGCACTCTAATGAGCAATTAGTTAGACAGCGGTGCCGATAAATCCATGCAAACGCGTGTACGTACGTAGGACGTAGCTGAATAGTATGTGTATATGAGGGCCAATAGCATGTGAATTACCTAGCTAGCAAAACTTGAAGCTATTCTTGTGCTTGGGCGCTTGGCGTGGAATTGACTATTGAGTACTGATCGTGTGCAACAATAATCAGGCAAATCAATACATTGGCAACCTTTATTTTATCTCACCCGACCATGCATCAACATATTCGTAAAATGATACAGGAAAGTAAAACCTCACCAAGTTGTAACCGCCTTGTTCTTATTCATGCTTGGCGGCAGCCGATAATGGAGGGCGCCCCCTCGTGCCGGACGTCACCGGCGTACAGCCGCCGCGATTCTGCCCGTTGGATCCTGATGCGGGAGGTGCGCAGGACGTTGGCCGGGGACTAAACCCTTGCCCGGCGCCCGGAGATGGAGAGCACCATCAAGCGACAGGGTTGGAGATGGACTTGGCGTCGGAGTGCCATGCTGGTCGCCGTCCTCCGTCTCGATCGTGGCGAGCTGCAACTCCATCTCTCGATTGGCGTCGTCGGCAGCGTCCATGGCGTCGTCGGCAGCGTGTCTGCAAGGCAATGCCAAAGAAACGATGGTCAGTTTTGGAGGAGGCCACCAAGCTGGAGGGGGCGGCGGTCTGACCCTAGCGATGGCCTCGCCATGACCCTGGCGGCGGCCTAGCGTTTCTTGTTTCCGGGAGAGGTCGAGAGGAGAAGATCGATCTGGGACTCTGGTTCTAGGTTCTGGCGTCTGGCCTGGGCTAGATACGTAAACGTAGCCTACTAGCCTTAGAGCCTACCATAACTCTATGCAGTAATCATGGGATACTATGTCAAAAAATAATTTCCTGACATTATGGAGAAGTTATTAGTGTGATCATATTTTGGACTTTTTTGCTACGTTAGAATATTATTACGATATTATATAAAACCCCACATGTCAGCATATTGAGCGGGTACATGGGTACACGGGTATGGGTTCTACCATCCCATACCCTTCCCCACTCTACCCAATGGGTAAAATATTTTCTCATTTGTATACCCATGGATAATTTTTTATCCCATACCCGTATTCCTATTGGGTTTTTACCCGCCGGGTACACGGGTGATGGGTACCCATTGCCATCCCTAGATGTGTATTAGGAGGATTAGCTCTGATACCATGTAGAAGTTTGGGTTAAAGTGTCATACCCCTTTCGGAGCACACCTTGCGTGTTAATATAGGGAGTTTAACCTAACAACTTCAAAAGGGATATACATGGTTTGTTACAAGGAAGGATCTAGAAAACAATCTAGATAACCACTCTAGCCTTATAATCCGGCCGGTGGGATTACAACTCACGCACACACGTGACAAGCCTAACTTCCTAACAGAATGAACAGTGCAAAAACAGACAGTTTGGTTTGTACAATAGAGAGAAGTCTAACGCTTCCTACATCATCTGGATCCTGTATTTGACACTGATAAGACTTTGCCTCCTGTCGGTGTTATGGTATCATGTTGACCTTAGGGCATCTTCAACGGGGCGACGCATTTCGGACGCCCAAAAGTGGTCGCGGGCGTCCGTTTGCGTCGCTCCGCGGATATATTTTGTCCGTGCGTCCGTTTGCATCTGGGTGTGCTCCCACCGGGGCGACCCATTTTTAGATTTGCAACGCATTTAAAGATATAAAAAGTAGTACATTTAAATGCATAAAAACTATACAATGTAGATCTAGAAGCCTAGATTACTTGCTTCCGGACGAGCCGGCCCCGTCGTTGCGTCGCTCCATCGCCTGCTTCTCCGCCGCCTCCCGTGCGGCTGCTATGGCTCGGTGCGCCGCCGCATCCTCTTGCAAGCACTGCTGCAGCCTCGCGTTGGCGGTGTCGTCCTTGAGCGTCTCGAAGGACTCGACTATAGCTCTCTGCTCCGCCGCCCTCTCCTCCGGGGTAAGCGCATCAGGGTCATCGGAAGACCATGATATGTCGGAGTCGGACTCCTCTACGGCTGCGGTGGCGGCCAGTCTGCGTTGTTCCAGCTCCGCATCCAACGCCGCGTGGCCCGCCCGCTCCTCCTCTGCTTCCTTCTCCGCGAGTGCCAAGGCGTTCGCGTCCCTGACCGGGTCGAGGAGGTCGCCCGTGCTGTTGTCGGAGTCGAACTCATCGTCGGAGCTCGAGGACGGGGGAGGTGGAGTGGGAGGTGTAGGTGGAGGTGGAGGCGCGGCAGCCTGGCCGCGGCCGGCGTTGCTCATGGTGGCTGTGATGGGATTCGTAGCATAGAAAACAAAAAAATTCCTACCGCAAGAACGAATAACAAGCCAAGATGTAATCTAGTAGATGGTAACAACGAGGTGAAGATGTGAGACTAACCCTCGAATATTCCAAAGCCTACGAGATTAGATCTCGTTGTTGATGTAGTCTGTCACTTGCCGCTTTCAAAAGCGCGTAGAAGATCTTGACGGTGCCACAATCGGGCGGCACCTCCGCACTAGGTCACACATACGGTGTTGATGACGACGTCCTTCTCCCCGTTCCAGCGGGCAGCGGATGTAGTAGATCCTCCTCGGAATCCCGCCAGCACGACGGCGTGGTGGCGGTGGTGGTGGAGAAATCCTGCAGGGCTTCACCATAGCCGTGCAAGAGGGAGGAGGAGGAAGGGGCGGCTAGGGTTTGGGGAGAGGGAGCTTGGGCTGCGACTTGTGCACCTCTTGGGGCTCCCCTTGCCCTCCTTTTATAGGTGGAAAAGGTCCTTGGGTCGTCCAAGACCTGCCCCCAAAGTTTGGGAGAGTTCCAGTAGGTTTCTGTCAGCCGAAACCTACCAGAACTAGGACTCTTTTGCCAAATCCGAATCTGCCTTAGGGGAAACTCCTTAACCCTTAAGGAAAATATGGATACACCTATTATGGAACCCTCCAGACTTCCTTAGAGAGCCCGGGTCGTCCCGGACACTTCCGGAACCTTCCATAATATTCCGGACTATTCCGGTCCTTCCAAAACCTTCTAGAAGCTCCGGTCAAAACACGGGACTTTTTCCGAACCTCGGAAAATGACTTCCCATATATGAATCTTATTCTCCGGACCATTCCGAACCTCCTCGTGATGTCTCGGATCCCATCCGAGACTCCGAACAACATTCGAGCTCCATTCCATATTCCATATCTACTTAAAACGACATCAAACCTTAAGTGTGTCACCCTACGGTTCGAGAACTATGCGGACATGATCGAGACTCTTCTCCGGTCAATAACTAATAGCGGGACCTAGAGATCCATAATAGCTCCCACATATTCAACGATGACTTCGTGATCGAAAGAACCATTCACATAAAATAACAATTCCCTTTGTCTCGCGATATTTTACTTATCCGAAGTTTGATCGTCGGTATCTCCATACCTAGTTCAACCTCGTTACCGATAAGTACTCTTTACTCATACCATGATATGATATCCCTTGTGAACCAGTCACATGCTTGCAAGCTAATTAGGTATCATTCCACCGAGAGGGCCCAGAGTATATCTATCCGTCATCGGGATGGACAAATCCCACTCTTGATCCATATGCCTCAACTCATACTTTCCGAATACTTAATCCCATCTTTATAATCACCCATTTATGCAGTGGCGTTTGATGTAATCAAAGTACCCTTCCGGTATAAGTGATTTACATGATCTCATGGTCAAAGGACTAGGTTACTATGTATCTGAAAGCTTATAGCAAGTTGAACTTAATGACTTGATCTAATGCTAAGCTTACTATGGGTGTGTCCATCATATCATTCACCTAATGATATGATCTTGTTATTAATAACATCCTATGTTCATGATCAGGAAACCATGATCATCTATTAATCAACAAGCTAGTTAAAAGAGAGGCTTACTAGGGACTCTGGTTGTTTACACAACACACATGTATCAATGTTTCCGGTTAATACAATTATAGCATGGAGTGTAAACATTTATCATGAACACTAAGATATAACAATAACTATTTTATTATTGCATTTCGGGCATATCTCCAACAGTCTCCCACTTGCGCTAGAGTCAATAATCTAGTTTACATTTGTAAAGATATAACACCTTGGCCTTCTGGTGCTTATCATGTTTTGCTTAAGGGAGAGGTTTCAGTCAACGGATCTGACACGCTCGGAAACATATGTATTTTGCAATTCATTTGCGTGTCAACGCATCACTCATTTTCCAAATGAGTCGGCATTAATCATATATGTTCAGTCTTCTAGTGGAACCTTAATTCCGTGGTCTGAAATATGTCACTAATATTGTCACATACAATATAGCTTCAAAGTTCTGACACTATTGGAACTACACAAAGTTCTCAAAGAACTTCTCGACTTAAACATCCTCAGTCATTGTCAAAACAATGACATACTCTGCCTTTGTTTGTAGAATCCGTCACAATATTTAGATCTAATCTAAATCTAGCATAGACTTCTTCTAGCTCATTGTGCTACCTTTTAAACAACACTTAGCCTAATCGAGATTGAATTTTTTTTATATGTGACCAAACTAATATCGGTGCAACACCTTACAACGATTTTTTTGTCATTACCCATACAAAACTATATATATATATCCTTGGTTCTTCTAAAGCACCCAGTGATATTCTTACTGTTGTCCAATGATCATTACATGATACATTCTGGTATATGCTCTTATCACTTTAGAGCACAGGACATCTAATTTTGTACATATTATTCGTGATCTAAAATCACTCATGTGTTTTTACTCATCGAGTGCCAAATACACTCAAGTCTTGTTACACCTTCACATGGAAAAGAACACCTTCTTAATATTTTTATATTGAACTACTTCAATATCTATTCTATGTACTTTAACTTAAACTTATTTTGCGTTTCAATCTATCTTCATAGATCTTGACGCTAAATATGTTTCAGTCCATATCGTTTCATTGAAGTTAATTCTCAATGAAACCTTTTAATCAAGTATATAATTACATCATTTATAATCAATGATATGTCATCCACATATAATATTATAACTATGTCTCAGCGCTCCCACTTAATTTCTTGCAAATGCAAGCATCTTCATCGTTTCTGATGAAATCATAACTCTTTGATCATTTCATCCGGTGAAGATTCCAAATCCGTGATACTCACTTCATCCAGTGAAGTTTGTATACCCTTTTAGTATTCTACGGACTAGCAAAACTCTCAGTTGTATCTTGTATACACTTTTAATACACACTTCTGTTAAGTAATGTATTTTGCCATCCTACTAGCATATCTCATAAAAGAAATATGTAGCGATTTCTAGAACAATCCGCATAGACTATAAGCATCGCAGCTGAAGATCTAATCTTGTCGCAGTCAACTCTTTGAACTTTGTCATAAACAATCTTTTGACAAGTTGAGCTTCTTCAAGGATATTATATCCAAGTCTATAAATTTAATAGATCTAATTACTTTCAAAAAGTATTTACCTATCTTGGATTTAATGGCGCTTAGCCATTTTAATGGAGTCAGGGCCATCATAACTTCTTTGTATGTAGTTGGTTTATCATTGTTCAAAATCAATCCTTTGTCCACAAATCATTTATTTGATCACAAAGTAAACCATACCTACAAGGTTCAATAGGTACTTCGATCTCCATGACTATAACACTTTGTAGACATGGGAGCCATGATCATTGTGGCCGCTTCCGGAACCATTTCCGATGTTGTGATACTCTGATCATTATGCTCACGTTCATAAACCTTATCAAGTTCCATTGTCCTCCCACTCAAATACTTCGCTAGAAAACAATTTCTTGGAAATAAGCAAGTAACATTAACAAACACTTTTGTCTTTTACTTCACATTGGAAAGAATTCCCAATTTGTTTTTCGGGATAACCAACAAAGACATTCATCTGATTTTGGTTGTAAACTTATTTACTTATGCTATGCCTACCAAAATTTAAGAAATGACTATTAGGGTTTAGGGATTTCTATTTTCGTGCCCTCGGTTCCTTAGTTTTTCTTAGTTTTCCCCAGCTCCTTAGTTTTTCCTCAGTTTTCCCCAAGACCTTGTCTGAAACCATCACAGGTGCTGTAACGGCCGGTTGCCCGACGGTTGACCGTTATCTTCTGACTAGTGGGGCCACGTAGAGCCCGCAAACACACGTCAGACCATCCATCTTTGTTTGACCGTAAGCATCGCTGTATCCCTGACCAAAACGCGCACGAGTGGGGCTTCGGTATATCGAATGACAAGTGGGCCATGGCACTAATACAAGGGGCAATACACGGGTAGGAATAGATTTTTAAACGGAGCTCCACAGCGATGGCACAGAGGAGGTGGCTGATGTCTACGGGAGCTTCTATTCTTGTAGACAGTGTTGGGCCTCCAAGAGCAGAGGTTTGTAGAACAGCAGCAAGTTTCCCTTAAGTGGATCACCCAAGGTTTATCGATCTCAGGGAGGAAGAGGTCAAAGATATCCCTCTCATGCAACCCTGCAACCACAAAGCAAGAAGTCTCTTGTGTCCCCAACACACCTAATAGGTGTACTAGTTCGGCGAAGAGATAGTGAAATACAGGTGGTATGAATAAGTAGTAGCAACGGCACCGGAAAAGTGCTTTGCCCGAGACAGTAAACAAGCAGTAGTAACGCAGCAAGTAGTAACGCGATAGAAACAGTAAACAAGCAGCGATAGCGATATTTAGGAACAAGGCCTAGGGATTAGACTTTCACTAGTGGACACTCTCAACTTTGATCACATAACAGAATAGATAAATGCATACTCTACACTCTTGTTGGATGATGAACACATTGCGTAGGATTACACGAATCCTCAATGCCGGAGTTGACAAGCTCCACAATTCAATGTTCATATTTAAATAACCTTAGAGTGCATGAAAGATCAATTCGACTAAACCAAGTACTAACATAGCATGCACACTCGTCACCTTCATGCTATGTAGGAGGAATAATACACATCAATACTATCATAGCAATAGTTAACTTCATAATCTACAAGAGATCATAATCATAGCATAAACCAAGTACTAACACGGATGCACACACTGTCACCATTACACCGTGCAGGAGGAATAAAACTACTTTAATAACATTGCTAGAGTAGCACATAGATAAATTGTGATACAAAATACATTGCAATCATAAAGAGATATAAATAAGCACTTCACTATGCTCTTCATAACAGTGAATAAGTATTCACGTGAAATATAGCCTAAGAGACCCACACGGTGCACACACTCGTCACCTTTACACACGTGGGACAAGGAGTCTCCGGAGATCACATAAGTAAAACGCACTTGACTAGCATAATGACATCTAGATTACAAGCATCATCATATGAATCTCAATCATGTAAGGCAGCTCATGAGATTATTGTATTGAAGCACATAGGAGAGAGATGAACCACATAGCTACCGGTACAGCCCCGAGCCTCGATGGAGAACTACTCCCTCCTCATGGGAGCAGCAGCGGTGATGAAGATGGCGGTGGAGATGGCAGCGGTGTCGATGGAGAAGCCTTCCGGGGGCACTTCCCCGCTCCGGCAGGGTGCCGGAACAGAGACTCCTGTCCCCCAGATCTTGGCTTCGCGATGGCGGCGTCTCAGTAAGGTTTTCCGTATCGTGGTTTTTCGTATCAGGGTTTTCGCGACGGAGGCTTTAAATAGGCGGAAGGGCAGCCTCGGAGGGGGCTCGGGGGCCCACACCATAGGGCGGCGCGGCCCCCCTCCGGCCGCGCCGGGTGTGGTGTGGGGCCCCCGTGGCTTCCCTCCGGCGGCTCTCGGGTGTTCCGGAAGGCTCCGGGAAAAATAGGACCCCGGGTCTTGATTTCGTCCAATTCCGAGAATATTTCGTTACTAGGATTTCGGAACCAAAAACAGCAGAAAACGAGAACCGGCTCTTCGGCATCTTGTTAATAGGTTAGTTCCGGAAAATGCACGAATATGACATAAAGTGTGCATAAAACATGTAGGTATCATCAATAATATGGCATGGAACATAAGAAATTATCGATACGTCGGAGACGTATCAAGCATCCCCAAGCTTAGTTCTCGCTCGTCCCGAGCGAGGTAAAACGATAACAAAGATAATTTCTGAAGTGACATGCCATCATAAACTTGATCATACTATTTGTAAACATATGTAATGAATGCAGCGATCAAAACAATGGTAATGACATGAGTAAACAAGTGAATCATAAAGCAAAGACTTTTCATGAATAGTACTTCAAGACAAGCATCAATAAGTCTTGCATAAGAGTTAACTCATAAAGCAATAAATCAAAGTAAAGGTATTGAAGCAACACAAAGGAAGATTAAGTTTCAGCGGTTGCTTTCAACTTGTAACATGTATATCTCATGGATAATTGTCAACATAGAGTAATATAACAAGTGCAATACGCAAGTATGTAGGAATCAATGCATAGTTCACACAAGTGTTTGCTTCTTGAGGTGGAGAGAGATAGGTGAACTGACTCAATCATAAAAGTAAAAAGAATGGTCCTTCAAAGAGGAAAGCATCGATTGCTATATTTGTGCTAGAGCTTTTATTTTGAAAACACGAAACAATTTTGTCAACGGTAGTAATAAAGCATATGAGTTATGAAAGTTATATCTTACAAGTTGCAAGCCTCATGCATAGTATACTAATAGTGCCCGCACCTTGTCCTAATTAGCTTGGACTACCGGATCTTTGCAATGCACATGTTTTAACCAAGTGTCACAATGGGGTACCTCCATGCCGCCTGTACAAAGGTCTAAGGAGAAAGCTCGCATTTTGGATTTCTCGCTTTTGATTATTCTCAACTTAGACATCCATACCGGGACAACATGGACAACGAGATAATGGACTCCTCTTTAATGCATAAGCATGTGGCAACAATTATTATTCTCATATGAGATTGAGGATATGTGTCCAAAACTGAAACTTCCACCATGATTCATGGCTTTAGTTAGCGGCCCAATGTTCCTCTCTAACAATATGCATGCTCCAACCATTAAGGTGGTAGATCTCTCTTACTTCAGACAAGACGGACATGCATAGCAACTCACATGATATTCAACAAAGAATAGTTGATGGCGTCCCCGTAAACATGGTTATCGCACAACAAGCAACTTAATAAGAGATAAAGTGCATAAGTACATATTCAATACCACAATAGTTTTTAAGCTATTTGTCCCATGAGCTATATATTGCAAAGGTGAATGATGGAATTTTAAAGGTAGCACTCAAGCAATTTACTTTGGAATGGCGGAGAAATACCATGTAGTAGGTAGGTATGGTGGACACAAATGGCATAGTGGTTGGCTCAAGTATTTTGGATGCATGAGAAGTATTCCCTCTCGATACAAGGTTTAGGCTAGCAAGGTTATTTGAAACAAACACAAGGATGAACGGTGCAGCAAAACTCACATAAAAGACACATTGTAAACATTATAAGACTCTACACCGTCTTCCTTGTTGTTCAAAACTCAATACTAGATATTATCTAGACTCTAGAGAAACCAAATATGCAAACCAAATTAGCAAGCTCTAAGTATTTCTTCATTAATGGGTGCAAAGTATATGATGCAAGAGCTTAAACATGAGCACAACAATTGCCAAGTATCAAATTATCCAAGACATTTTAGAATTACTACATGTAGCATTTTCCAATTCCAACCATATAACAATTTAACGAAGAAGAAACTTCGCCATGAATACTATGAGTAGAGCCTAAGGACATATTTGTCCATATGCTACAGCGGAGCGTGTCTCTCTCCCATAAAGTGAATGCTAGGATCCATTTTATTCAAACAAAATAAAAACAAAAACAAACCGACACTCCAAGCAAAGTGCATAAGATGTGACGGAATAAAAATATAGTTTCGGGGGAGGAACCCGATAATGTTGTCGATGAAGAAGGGGATGCCTTGGGAATCCCCAAGCTTAGACGCTTGAGTCTTCTTAGAATATGCAGGGGTGAACCACCGGGGCATCCCCAAGCTTAGAGCTTTCACTCTCCTTGATCATATTGCATCATACTCCTCTCTTGATCCTTGAAAACTTCCTCCACACCAAACTCGAAACAACTCATTAGAGGGTTAGTGCATAATAAAAATTAACATGTTCAGAGGTGACACAATCATTCTTAACACTTCTGGACATTGCTTAAAGCTACTGGACATTAATGGATCAAAGAAATTCATCCAACATAGCAAAAGAGGCAATGCGAAATAAAAGGCAGAATCTGTCAAAACAGAACAGTCCGTAAAGATGGATTTTATTAGGCCACCAGACTTGCTCAAATGGAAATGCCCAAATTGAATGAAAGTTGCGTACATATCTGAGGATCATGCACGTAAATTGGCTTAATTTTCTGAGCTACCTACAGGGAGGTAGACCCAGATTCGTGACAGCAAAGAAATCTGGAACTGCGCAGTAATCCAAATCTAGTACTTACTTTACTATCAAAGACTTTACTTGGCACAACAAAACACAAAACTAAGATAAGGAGAGGTTGCTACAGTAGTAAGCAACTTCCAAGATACAAATATAAAACAAAGTACTGTAGCAAAATAACACATGGGTTATCTCCCAAGAAGTTCTTTCTTTATAGCCATTAAGATGGGCTCAGCAGTTTTAATGATGCACTCGCAAGAAATAGTATTTGAAGCAAAAGAGAGCATCAAGAAGCAAATTCAAAACACATTTAATTCTAACATGCTTCCTATGCATAGGAATCTTGTAAATAAACAAGTTCATGAAGAGCAAAGTAACAAGCATAGGAAGATAAAACAAGTGTAGCTTCAAAAATTTCAGCACATAGAGAGGCATTTTAGTAACATGAAAATTTCTACAACCATATTTTCCTCTCTCATAATAACTTTCAGTAGCAACATGAGCAAACTCAACAATATAACTATCACATAAAGCATTCTTATCATGAGTCTCATGCATAAAATTATTACTCTCCACATAAGCATAATCAATTTTATTAGTAATAGTGGGAGCAAATTCAACAAAGTAGCTATCATTATTATTCTCATCATCAAATATAGGAGGCATATTGTAATCATAATCAAATTTATCCTCCATAACAAAGTGTACTAAAAGACCAATATCATTATAATCATCATAAATAGGAGGCAAAGTATCATCAAAGAAAATTTTCTCCTCAATGCTTGGGGGATTGAAAAGATCATGAAAACCAGCTTCCCCAAGCTTAGAACTTTCTATATTATTATCAACAATGGTGTTCAAAGCGTTCATACTAATATTACTACCAGCATGCAAATAATATTTCATAGGTTTTTTAATTTTCGCATCAAACCATCCATGTCTTAAATCAGGAAATAGAATAAGAAGCTCATTGTTGTCCATTATGCCAAACTAGTGTAAACAAGAAACAAAAAGATGCAATTGCAGGATCTAAAGGAAATAGCTTCGAGCACACACACAACGGTAACGGAAAAGTACTTTACCCGAGACCGGAGTATGAGTGCCTTTTACCTTTCCTCCCCGACAACGGCGCCGTAAAAGTGCTTGATGTCTACGGGAGCTTCTATTCTTGTAGACAGTGTTGGGCCTCCAAGAGCGAGAGGTATGTAGAACAGCAGCAAGTTTCCCTTAAGTGGATCACCCAAGGTTTATCGATCTCGGGGAGGAAGAGGTCAAAGATATCCCTCTCATGCAACCCCGCAACCACAAAGCAAGAAGTCTCTTGTGTCCCCAACACACCTAATAGGTGTACTAGTTCGGCGAAGAGATAGTGAAATACGGGTGGTATGAATAAGTAGTAGCAACGGCACCGGAAAAGTGCTTTGCCCGGGACGGTAAACAAGCAGTAGTAACGCAGCAGTAGTAACGCGATAGAAACGAGAAACAAGCGAGCGATAGCGATATTTAGGAACAAGGCCTAGGGATTAGACTTTCACTAGTGGACACTCTCAACTTTGATCACATAACAGAATAGATAAATGCATACTCTACACTCTTGTTGGATGATGAACACATTGCGTAGGATTACACGAATCCTCAATGCCGGAGTTAACAAGCTCCACAATTCAATGTTCATATTTAAATAACCTTAGAGTGCATGAAAGATCAATTCGACTAAACCAAGTACTAACATAGCATGCACACTTGTCACCTTCATGCTATGTAGGAGGAATAATACACATCAATACTATCATAGCAATAGTTAACTTCATAATCTACAAGAGATCATAATCATAGCATAAACCAAGTACTAACACGGATGCACACACTGTCACCATTACACCGTGCGGGAGGAATAAAACTACTTTAATAACATTGCTAGAGTAGCACATAGATAAATTGTGATACAAAATACATTGCAATCATAAAGAGATATAAATAAGCACTTCACTATGCTCTTCATAACGAGTGAATAAGTATTACGTGAAATATAGCCTAAGAGACCCACACGGTGCACACACTCGTCACCTTTACACACGTGGGACAAGGAGTCTCCGGAGATCACATAAGTAAAACGCACTTGACTAGCATAATGACATCTAGATTACAAGCATCATCATATGAATCTCAATCATGTAAGGCAGCTCATGAGATTATTGTATTGAAGCACATAGGAGAGAGATGAACCACATAGCTACCGGTACAGCCCCGAGCCTCGATGGAGAACTACTCCCTCCTCATGGGAGCAGCAGCGGTGATGAAGATGGCGATGGAGATGGCAGCGGTGTCGATGGAGAAGCCTTCCGAGGGCACTTCCCCGCTCCGGCAGGGTGCCGGAACGAGACTCCTGTCCCCGGATCTTGGCTTCGCGATGGCGGCGGCTCCGGAAGGTTTTCCGTATCGTGGTTTTTCGTATCGGGGTTTTCGCGACGGAGGCTTTAAATAGGCGGAAGGGCAGCCTCGGAGGGGGCTCGGGGGGCCCACACCATAGGGCGGCGCGGCCCCCCTCCGGCCGCGCCGGGTGTGGTGTGGGGCCCCCGTGGCTTCCTCCGCGGCTCTCGGGTGTTCCGGAAGGCTCCGGGAAAAATAGGACCCCGGGTCTTGATTTCGTCCAATTCCGAGAATATTTCGTTACTAGGATTTACGGAACCAAAAACAGCGAGAAAACGAGAACCGGCTCTTCGGCATCTTGTTAATAGGTTAGTTCCAGAAAATGCACGAATATGACATAAAGTGTGCATAAAACATGTAGGTATCATCAATAATATGGCATGGAACATAAGAAATTATCGATACGTCGGAGACGTATCAGTGGCCTGCGGGGTGCCGAGATGAGATCGACGTCCACAAAGAACTGCATGAGGCGAGACCAGACGCATTAGATAGATATGAACTAGACGCGTTTAACCATGCAAAGAAGAGAAGAAATGGTCGACGACATCGACGACTACCTCAAAACTTTGACCGACCGTGTACCGACACGAACGCGAGCAATGTAGAGAAAACTAGTGTCTCTCCTTTCCGGCGTCTATAGATGGGTGCTAGAAGAGTGTGGTGGCGAAGGGAAAGACCTCGCGGTGGTCTCGTGGCGTCCAAGCATAGCGGGGCTGCGTGGCCATGCCCACGGCGGCGTGCATGCATGTTCGGCATTGGCATCAGCATGTACGTTCGGCATTGGCCTCGGCGGTATCTCCGGTGTGTCGTTGATCGAATGAGGGGACGGGATTGAGGGTGCATCCCGATGGTGACCTAGCAGTGGCGGCGAGCATAGCCGTTCTGACCATGCCGATATCGGCATCGGCAAAGTTTGGAGGCTGTGGTGCTCGAATCAAGGTGGGATTTGTTTCTTGTACGCCAAAAGTGATTTGAAACAAGTTTCGTGTTGAAGGTTAGGTAACGAAAGTTTGTAACTAAGCCCAAAATTATACTAGCGCCATGGTGAGGTTTTTTTTGATAGAGCTATACGGTTGGGCAAACTTTTTTGACACTTTTTAGATAGGGTTCCTTGTTGTTACACGTATGGCATCATGTATGGCAAATTTGGGGTCATTTGGAGATGTTCGAAAAAATCACTTTGCTTAAACGCATGCCGTTTCGTCTCACTGAAACCAGCTTTTCTAACAAGGTGATTTATTCTACCTTCTCTAAATGACCTCAAATTTCATACAGCTGATCTTCTATACATAGATAGATAGATAGATTGTTTCGTTTTTATATTCTTCGAACTTTTTATTTCCCTTTATAATACCCACTTGATTTTCAGGTCAAAACCTCGAAAAATAGCATCATGTATGGCATCATTTTCGCCCTAAATTTCAAATTTTGTGAAACTTTCCCTTTTTGATATTCCTTGTTGTTATAGATATGGCATAATGTATGCCAAATTTGGTTAGGTCTCACTGAAACCAGCTTTTGTAACAAGTTAGGTTTTTTCGACCTTCTCAAAAGGGATTTTTTCTACCTTCTCTAAATGACCTCAAAAATCATACAGACGATCTTCTATACAAAGATAGGTAGATTGTTTCGTTTTTACATTTTTTTGAACTTTTATTTCCCTTTATAATACCCATTTGTTTTCACGTCAAAACCTTGAAAGTTAACATAAGTAGATGGTGAACCCTTCCAAACTTCAAATACAGAGATAGATAGATTGGTTCGTTTATCATTTTTACCGTGAATAGTAATGGCTACAAGAAATCGGTGATGGTTTATCATTTTTTGCGTGAAAAGTAATGGATACAACAAATCGGTGATGGTTTATCATTTTTTTCGTGAAAATTAATGCCTACAACAAATCGGTGATGGTTTATCATTTTTTGCGTGAAAATTAATGGCTACAAGAAATCGGTGATGGTTTATCATTTTTTGCGTGAAAAGTAATGCCTAAAAGAGTTTATAATTTTTAGCGCGTGAAAATGAATGCATAAAACCGCCCTTTAGCATACTTAGAGAGTGGAAGGTAACCGCCGACAGAGAGAGAGAGAGGGGTTATCCTGCCCGTTAGATCATACGATCAACGGTCGGCGGGCACGATCCGCGTGACATGGGCTAGACCAATCGGGGCAATGTTGCACGTGTGAGAGAATTTGTGGAGGGAGAGGGCAAAACCGAGTAGTATCAAGAAACCAAGGGCACCTATGTAATAAACAGACTAAGGGATTCAAATATGAGATTTAAAAAATGGAAAATGCGTGTTTTGTACAATGAAACCCATCTTGGCCTATCTCAAACTATTTACAATACAAATATACATGAGTGTGAAATTGTGGCCTCATTTAGACAAAGTATGTTTTGGGGAAAGCTGTTTTGGGAAGGGCTTATTGTGGAAAACCATGCACCTTCATAGCTACTAGGTGATTTGAGAAGGCCTTTGAGAAGTGGCAATTTGTGGTAAAACTTGATTTATCTATGACTTATCTATGTTTTGAGAACTGGCAATTTGTGGTAAAGACTCCATGAGTATGTGCCACTATTTTTCGGAATTTTTTGCACATTAAATGACTCATTTAACTAGTTAATCCCATTTGTTGACCTGTCTCGTTGACCAGCTACTTGAGGGTAAAACCGAGCATATTGCACTAGCCGTATTAGCACTCAAGGGGAAAACTGAGCACACAAAAAATGCTAGTATAATACTCGAGGTTATACCCGAGTATATCTAAATTTCCAGGGTTAGACTCGAGGACGCGTGTTGCGGTGCGGAAATGGAAGACGTGCAATTGTTGACGCGTAGACGCGGGTCGCGGTGCAGAAGTCGAAGACGTGCAATCGTGGACGCGTGTCGCATTGCAGAAGTCCAAGACGTGCAGACGTGCAGCGGTGGACGCGTAGGACGCGGGTTGCATTAACCACCCCTCGCCTTTATAGACGCCTCCTCCCACTATCTCTGTCACTCTCACTCGCCTACGCAACGCCGCCTCTCTCACGTCCCATCATCTTCTCCAAAGCAAAAAACCCTCTCCCTCTCCCTCTCCTCTGCCGGTGAGATGGACAAGGAGAATGCCAATCCCATCGTCCACGGCGCTGTCGGCTCCAAGCGCGACGCCTCCCTCTTCGACGCCATCCCCTCAACGGACGTCACCGCCGTCCCCTCAACGGACGTCGCCGCCTCCTCCGCCGGTGCATCGGAGGCTGCTGCCGCCGGTGGCGGTCAGATCCCGCCGGGATGGGACCCCTACGAGGAGGTGCCGTACGTCCCCCCCCCCGAACCCCTACGACGCCTCCATGGAGGACGCATGGAACGAGGTAACTACGGTTTGCTTCTTTTTTTGTTCCCCATTCCTTTTTGAACCCTATTTTTGCTGGTGTAGATGGATCTGTGGATGGATGAGTATTGGGCTAATATTTGCGCCGATTTTATTCCATTTTGCTTTGATCCCTCTTTGATTTCGTTTAAGATTTGGGGTTCAGCCGTTCGGTTAATTTAAGCAAGTAATAATGGGATCTCAATCAGTTAATTTATGCAAGTAATCATAGGATCTCAATCAGTTATTTTATGCACGAATCAAAAGATATCAACCGTTTAATTTTGCAAATAATCTGGAATGTGTTCAAGTTCAGATCTGGAATCTGTTTCTTTGCCTATGATGAATCGGTGGGCACAGATTTTTACAGGGATAGTTCAGCGAACCATTTCTGTGTACAAATTTGTTGTGTATGAGCTTTGGTTCGCTGACTACATCCATGTAGACATATAATCGTGTCCACTCTAACTGAGGCTGCCTCTGTTTTTCCTAACTTTGTTATCATGCACATTAGTCATCGTTGCAACTCATTCACTAATAGTTCCCGTTTGATATGGATCAGCTGTATGGCAGCGACGTCGGCAGCGACGACGAGCACCATGACATCAAGACTCGCCAGGTGCTGCGGAGGCTGCAGGTCGGCCGCGACGTCTCCTACTTCGCCAAGGGTGTCTACGAGTGCCCCTTCGCACTAGGAGGCTCGGCGGCACCGACTTCAACCGCCTCCTCACGCATGCCGAGAACATCGGCAACACCAACCCCAAGGTCGGCGCGTCGGTGAACCCCCACTCCTTCCTCGCCAAGCACATGGCGCTCGGCATGCACCTCCGCAAGCATCCAGGCGGGTGGAGATCTCCACCGGGCGCATGCCTCCGCTCAAGCCCAAGGCTCCCAAGGGGAGCAACAAGTGGAGGCAGAGGCAGATGGGGTAGGCGGAGTCCTCGGGCGTGTGCTGCCGCTCGCCTCCTCGATTTTGTTGTTGGGATCCCTTTGTTGTTAGCTAGGGATCCCTTGTTGTTATGTTGTTAGTATGACGGTGCCGTGAAGAACCTCGAACCTCGTTACTATGTTTGGCTGTCGTATGCAGCCTTATTATCTAGGGCGAGATCCCTATTATCTATCCCTATTCTACTATATGACCGTGTGAATTTATCGTACATTCCCCGTAGATTTGCTTCTAGATTTAACTACATACATATGGACCGGATGGAGTACTAGATTGGGCTCCCTACTAGATTTTCTCGCCATATTGGGCAAACAACGAGGGCCAAAAGGCACAAATAATAATTGAAGAAAGACAGAAATGCAAGCTTCTCTAGATTTGATACTAATTAGGTGAAAAAAGGCAGAGAGAAGGAGGCGGAAAAGGTACTCTTAAAATGGAAAATGCCAATTTGGGCCGAGAGAGACAAAACCCAGCTCCTGCTCACGTGCAACCAAACGCTATCTCGTCATGTCCCACGCGGTCCCTTTCTACCAGCCCCAGGCGACACGGGCCCACACGACGCGGCTCCACACGTTAGCAGGGAACGGTCAACTAAACGGGAATCCTGCTGTCTGAGCTGCTTATGCGCGTTTCAAACAAGGACTTGAGGAAAACTGAGGAAAAACTAAGGAGCTGGGGAAAACTGAGCACAACTAAGAACCCGAGGGCACGAAAATAGAAATCCCTAGGGTTTATACCCATGTCATAACTCGTATGGTGTCATTTCAACGGATCATGATGATGCTCTATTCAGTGTAAAAGCGGTAGTCTCTAAAGCATAATCCACAAAAATATAATGGCGTCATTTTATTTTATCTCATCATTAATCCAACAAGGTTTGGATACGTCTCTTGGATACTCCATCATCACTATGATACTCCAAGAAACGTGAGTTGTAGAACTATTTCATAACTCTCTTAGATGTTCGCTAAAACTCGTAATTCAAATATTTCCACCATGATCCAATCATAGATATTTGACTTTTCTATTACGATGATTTCCACTTCATGCTGAAATTTATTTGAATCCATTCAAATGTTTCAAACTTTTTCCTTATCGAATATATCCACATATATATACTCAATTCATTGTTGGAAGTTTTCATGAAGTAGAAGAATCTCCCGCACACAACTATGCCTGGTGAACCACATACATCATCATGTATGTTTCCACTAAGTTAGTTGCCCGTTCAACTCTTGGCCTATGAACGGTATTTCAGTCATTCTCTTTAGAAAAGATTTGCAAGCGCCAAACGATTCAAAAATCAAATGACTCCAAAAATCCATTTGCATGGAGTTTCTTCATGCGTTCCTTTCTAACATGACCTAAATGGCGGTTCCACAAATAAGTGGAATTCAAATCATTTGTCTTATGGCATTTTAGCGTCAGTGTTATGCATGTGTGTTTCACCATAAAGATTTATAATAACTTATCCATCGTACATGGAATACTGTCAAAATTTGAACAACTCATTGTTTTCATTTGACGAGAACAAAAACAACAATTATGAAGTTCTTTATTATAAATCTGAAGGCCTAGATAGAATGCCAACGACGAACATAATAACACTTTATTTTTGTTCCAGACGTGCATTCCTATCATATTCCTTGTCAGTCACTTAGGCCATTGTATTCTTGTATTGCGTTGTTTTGTATGACACTTCATACCAACCAATATGGTACAATTACCCAAGAATTTCATTG
This sequence comes from Lolium rigidum, assembly GCF_022539505.1. Lineage (NCBI taxonomy): Eukaryota > Viridiplantae > Streptophyta > Magnoliopsida > Poales > Poaceae > Lolium > Lolium rigidum. The sequence goes on along the minus strand of NC_061514.1, from coordinate 120,812,519 downwards.
TGTGACCAAACTAAGAATACATTCATAACATGTATATCACCTATATACACCTGAGCTAGACTTTCTAGTCTTTTCTTTCTTTCTGCCAAAAATCTTTTGTAGTTTCTCTTTTAGCTTTCCTCATTCTCAGAAAAACACTTCAACATCAATAAATTCTACGTTTGTTGGTCAAATACCAATAACCTTGAGGTTCTTACTTTGAATTTGATCATCATATGACAAGTGTTCCGGATTTCACTATTAGTAACCTTTTAATGTGATGAAAAATTTCACTCATAATTTTTATCCATTAAATCATGACGACTTTCTGAGACCATGTCTCTACATGCTAGGCTCGTAAAGTTTAACCTCAGTATTCTCATGTGCAAATCTGGCTTGCACCCGTTGTATGCACACGTAGAATCTATAACACCCGATCATCACGTGATGCTTCAAAACAACGAGTCTTAGCAACGGTGCATACTAAGGACGATCACTTCATGGATATACGAATATCGTTAGTGTCCAACTAATTGGAGGATTGGGACGTCTGGCGTCTTCAACCTTCGTACATTCTCATAAAACTTATGAGTTTATGTAGTCTCACTAGATTATATTCTATCATCTTGCAATAAGGTCTTAGATATCACATATATCTCATACCTCGCTTATTTCTGAAAACAAAATTTCCAGCCCCTTACTTTTCAAATGGATTTGAACTTCAAGTTTCACAGAGACAAGATGATTTTAGGTACTAATTGAAACCTTTGTTCTTCGAATCAGCAATGTGAGGTTTACTAAAAGTTTGCAATAGGACTTAATCATTTCTTGATTCTTTAACAATACGGTACCAGTTCATAAAGTTACTTGTCAGACTTAACAGTATTTCTATCTCAATTACAAGACTATCGCATGGTAGATAACGGATGCCAATTCTACAAATTTAATTCAAAATACTATTCAGACTATGTTCATGATAATTAGTTCATGTTTTAATCTAATTACTAATGAACTCCCACTTAATACAACATCCCTCATAGTTGTTTAGTTGCACACGATCCATATCCACTACACCAAAACCGATCATCACGTGAGATGATGTAGCTTCAATGGTGAACATCAACATGTTGATCATATCATCCATATGACTCGTGTTCAACCATTCGGTTTCCTGTGTTCCGAGGCCATGTCTATACATGCTAGGATCGTCAAGCAAACCTAATTATTTCCGCGTGTGCAACATGGCTTACACCCGTTGTATGTGAACGTAGAATCTATCACATCCGATCATCAAGAGATGCTTCAAAACGACGAACTGTAGCAACGGTGCATACGAGGGGAGAACACTTTATTATCTTGATATTAATGTGAGGGATCATCTTATAATGCTACCGTCGCGATCTAAGCAAGATAAGATGCATAAAGGATTAACATCGCATGCAATTCATATGTGATATGATATGGCCCTTTAGTCTTTGCGCCTTTGATCTTCATCTCCAAAGCACGGACATGATCTCCATCATCAACGAGCATGATCTCCATCATCATCGGCGTAGCGTCAAGGTCCATGGCGCCGTCTTCATGGTTGTTCACCACATGTAGCAACTATTACAACTACTTTGAAATAATACTACTACATGAAATATAAAGACAACCATAAGGCCCCTGCCGATTGCCACAATACAATAATGATCATCTCATATATATTCATCATCACATCATGGCCATATCACATCACCAAACCCTGCAAAAACAAGTTAGACGCCTCTAATTTGGTTTGCATATTTTACGTGGTTTAGGGTTTTCGAGTAAGATCCAATCTACCACTACTAGGAAAAGGCCTAGCCGTAATACTGCCAGCAGTGGCGCACCATGACTGCCGTGCGCCACTACTACTTAACAGTGGCGCACCACAAAAAGGTGGGCCACTGTTACAAAAGTAGTAGTGGCGCACCTTGATAGTGGTGCGCCATAAGTAAGTGGTGACAGGAGGCCAGCTCCTACCCCAACCTAGTAGTGGCGCACGTCGAGGGGTGCGCCACCGCTACATTTCTTACCTATGGCGCACGTTGGTGAGGTGCGCCACCGCTAGGAGGTGTCCAGAGCCCGTTTAGAGATGATAGGCTTAGCAATGGCGCACTTCGTCGGTGCGCCACCGCTACATAGGTTACCTATGGCGCATGTCACCGGTGCGCCATCGCTAGGGGGTGGCCGGAGCCCATTTAGAGATGAGAGGCTTAGCGAGTGGCGCACCACTTATCGCTGCGCCATTGCTATGTCACCCTAGCAAGGGCGCACCGCTAGGTGGTGCGCCACCGCTAACCCGGGACCATTTCCCGCTTTTAACCCTCCACTCACATGTGCCACCCACTTTCCCCAAACACTCTTCCACCACCACCTCCCACCAAATCTGGATCCGGTCGTGTTGCCCCTCCTTCCCACCTCATTTTCACCTCTTTATTCACCAAAATTAAGTTGGTAAACTTAATTTTCTTCATAGGTAAGTAATGGTGAAGCTTTCTTAGCTCAATACCCTACTCAATCTCAACTTTTTACCTCATCCAACACTCTAGGTCTCGCCGTATCGGTAACTTTGTTGGTTTTATGCTTTGTGTGTGACCGGTTCCGATCGTCTTGCACACACGTCATGCACATATGTTATGTGCGAAGCTCGATGATATCATGTGTACGTGCGCATGCGCGAAAAGCGTCACGTGCATGTGTGTTGTATGCGAAGCCTCCGGATCCACATGTGTTGTATATGCAAAGCCTCCACACATGTGTTGCATGTGTTTTTGTTTGCAGGGATTTGAAATGTGATGGAGTTGCCAATATTTTGCCGAAACGTTGATTCATTTCCGTTTCGGCGAATGTTGGGCATACTACGCATATACATGTCCTATTTTTAGGGAAGGTCATGCCAAAATTTTCTTTTGGTATGCTAAGATATCCATTTTCTCTATATCCGCAGGCGACCATGGTCCGCATGATGAGCGAAGGCGTTGTGGCTAGGTTTTTGAAAGCCGCGACAGCCGAGATGATTAGAAATAACCATAAGGAGATAAGATGTCCGTGTCGAAGATGCAAGCTAACGAGCCTTATGGACCCTAAAGCCGATATGGTGCGGGACCACCTTCTCATGCGTGGTTTCATGGATGGCTATCGGTGGGAAGGCGACGAAGATGATTATGAATTTGTCCATGGGAATTCAACAAGAAGTAAGGAAGGAGGTGATCAGGATGTAGAAGATCTCGGCATGATCGGGATGTAGAAGATCCCGGAGATGATGATGACCACAATGTAGGAGATCCTGGACTCGATGATGAGGAAGATCAAGATGGAGGTCATCATGACGATCATGAAGATGAAGACGATGTACCATCGTCGATGGACCGGGTGCAGGACCCTTATCTTCAAGAGCCGCTTCTCAGCGTACGAGTAACGCAAGAGCCGCCGCCCGAGAGAAAGCCAAGATGGATCAACCGGAGGTAGACGCCGTTACTCCATTGTATGAAGGATGCAGGCCGGAGGATACCCGCCCGAAAGTAACGCTCATGGCTCTGGAGATGAAGGTAAAGCACAAAATGACCGACACATCCTTCAACGACAACATGTCATTTCGGCAGGAACGTCTTCCCAAAGGTAACACGTGTCCGACTAGTATCGAGGAGGCCAAGAAAATCGTGTGTCCTCTGGATTTACCGCATGTGAAATACCATGTGTGCTTGAACAATTGCATCATTCATCGGAACGAGCACGCAGAGTGTACCATATGTCCGGAGTGCGGCGTCGACCGGTACAAGAAGGGGAAGAAAGCTCCTCGGAAGGTGGTGTGGTACTTTCCAATCACTCTTCGTCCGCAGCGGTATTTCGCGGATCCTAAGCAAGCAAAGCTAATGCGCCGGCACGCGGAGATGAGGAAGGGAGAAGATGACGCGATGATCCGAAGAAAAAGAAAAAGGACAGGATGTTGAGACACCCTTCGGATGCTAGCCGCTGGAATGCGTTGAACCTCGAGTACCCGAATTTGGGGACGATCCTAGGAACATAAGGCTGGGCGCGAGCACCGATGGAGTCAATCCGTTTGGCAGCCGGAGCAGCACGCATAGCACCCGGCCCGTGTTTGTGTGGATGTACAACCTCCCCCCGGTTGTGCATGAAGAGGAAGTACATTCAAATGAGTATGCTAATTGAAGGGCCGAAACAACCAGGGAACGACATCAATCCGTATATGGGGCTTCCGAAAGAGGAGCTAGCCACGCTATGGGACACGCCTCGCCAATACGTGGGACGCCGCCGCGGAAGAATATTTCCCTATGAGAGCCGCACCGCTCATGACGGTGCACGACTTTCTCGGTTACGGATATGTCGCGGGGCAGGTGGTCCACGGATTCAATGCATGCGTAAGGTGCATGGACGACACAACGTACCGCCAGCCTAGATAGAGATCCCGGTCCTCGAAAACGGTGTTCATGGGACATCGAAGGTGGCTTCGCGAGGACGACGCATGGAGGAAACGCAAGGATCTGTTCGATGGTGAAGACGAACCCCGAAGACGGCCACGTACGAGAAGCGGCGAGCAAATAGACGAGCTATTGAAAAATTGGAAAGAGTGCCCACCGCCGGGAAGAAGCGAAAGGCGCCGGAGGCGCCGCTTAAGGTATGGAAGACGTGGTCTCGTTTTCCGGGACTTGCCGTACCGGAAGATCCTCCGTGTGCCTCACAGCCTTGATGTCATGCACATCACGCAGAACGTGTGCGAGAGTCCGCTTGGTACCCTCCTCAACATGCCGAGAAGACCAAAGATGGGCCGAAAGCAAGGTACGACTTGCAATCAATTGGGATCGGGGAGGAGCTTCACGCGGGACGCCCTAATGATGATGATGATGATGACGATGACGATGATGAGGCGGAGGACACGCAAAGTCGTCGCAAGGGCAAAAATGCCAAAAAGATTGAATATTACTGCCCCCCCGCGTGCTTCACTCTAAGTCGATGGAGATCGAGCAGCTTTTCGATCGTCTCCTAGGAGTAAAACTTCCCTACGGTTACGCGGGGAAGATAAGCAGTGTACCTAGACAAAGCGAAGCAGAGGTTCAGCGGGATGAAGTCTCACGACCGTCACGTGCCGATGACGCAGATACTTCCGGTTGCAATCCGTGGGATCATGGACGCGCACGTCCGTGAAACGCTTTTTGGCCTATGCAACTTTTTCGACGTCATCTCTCGGAAGTCCGTTGGCGTGAGGCAACTTAGAAGGCTACAGGAAGAGATCGTGGTGATACCGTGCGAGCTTGAGATGTACTTCCCGCCCGCTTTCTTCGACGTTATGGTGCATCCGCCGGTACATATCGTGGAGGATATCATCCAACCGGGGCCGACGTTCCCGCACAAGCATGATGCCGTTCGAAAGGATGAATGGTGTCATCAAAGGGTACGTTCGCAACAGGGCACGTCCAGTACGGAAGCATAGCCAAGGGCTTTCTCGACCGAAGAGTGCATCTCCTTCGCACGAGTTATCTAGAAATCGAGAACCCCGTTGGCCTCGCCCGTAAACGAGCATCTCGGGAAGCTCGCCGGATGGGGTCACCGCGACGGTAGCCGCGAAATGCATGTCGACTTCAAGGGTCGAATCGCCGACTTTGAAAGAGCAAACCTAGTCGCGCTACAACACATAGACGTGGTCGATCCTTGGGTGGTAGAGCACAAAACCTTCATCGCAAAGACGTACAAGTGATCGGGGCCAACAGAGGACTGGACGGAGGTATAATCAAAGAGCACAACTCAACCTTCACGCGGTGGTTCAAGGACAAGATGCCGACGTACCCTATAGACGAGGATTCTTCTCGCGGAAGAAAAACTCATATTCGCCTTGTCACAGGGCGCCGAACACAACCTCGATGACATTTCGAGCGTACGATATCAACGGCTACACATTCTACACCGAGGAAAAGGACATGAAGAGCGATTATCGAACTCCGGGGTAACGATGGAGTCCTACACCGGTGACGTCAAGCGTAGATACTACGGAAAGATCGAGGAGATCCGGGAGCTGAGCTACGCCGGAGAGAATGTGCCGATGTTCCGTGTCGGTGGGCCAAGAACGTCATAAAAGAAGACCGGCATTTCACCACCATGGTTATACCCGAAGCCAAATCCAAGACAGCGGGCGCAAAGGTCACCGCGAAATATGAGCCATGGGTACTAGCTTCCCAAGTGGACCAATGCTTCTTCATTACCGACCCGCAAAAGCCCAGCCGTGTTGTCGTGAGGAGAGGCAAAAGGAGCATCATCGGAATGGATGGAGCCGCCAACGAGCTAGACTTTGACCAAGTACGGCGATCCGAAGATGGAAGATGACGACGACGATGATGAAGAACCATACACAACAAGAAGAAGCAGGACCACCCTACCTAAAGGCCGTCCATTCAAGAGAAGAAGTCTAGGAGTTCCGGGCTAAATTATTCAACCGCGAGAAAGAAGGGCAAGAAGATTGTGAAAAGATAATTATGTATCATTTTCTTGTATGAATAATGGATGTCATATTGTTAATCTTCACATTGTACCGATCAAAATAGACATATAATTTATATTTTTGGATATTTTCTAGATTCTATAGTATTTTAAATATTCTACATAATTATAATTATTTATGCCTTTTATTTTGGTGTATTATGCTATTTTGGATGTTTATTATAGTGTTAAATCAATTTAAAAAGAAAAGGAAAAAAATGGGGCCGCCAGTGGTTCGAACTCGGCCGGCAGGGGTTTGGCACAAACCAACCAGGGACGAGAGCCGGTGCGGTACTAAGCGGGATATGTCAATCCCCCCCGCGTTATTGTTTTGACCCGTACATAAAGAGGCGGTGGCGCACCCCTAGAGGTGCGCCATTGCTAAGCCTCATAGTGGCGCACCCCGAGAGGTGCGCTATTGCTAAGGCGTCGGGGACTTAGAAATTTCCCCTTCTTCCCCCGTCCCGACCACGATCCCACCCGACCACCCCTCCCCTTCTTCTCCCGAGCGACGCCGCCGTCCCTCGATCCGCCTCGCGCCGCCACCCCTCCCCTTCTTCCTCTCCGCCGGCGACGCCCTCGCGCCCATTCACCACCGCGCCCTCCCACCTTCTCCTGGATCTCCGAAGCCACCCGCTCGCCCTCCATTCCCCACTGTGGCCAGATCGAGATTTCCCCACCTGCTCGCCGTACTCGCCGCAACACGTCGTGGAGCACCGGCAGGAGAAGCGCGCCTTCGACCGCTGACGCCGCCACGCCTTCGACCGCTGACGCCGCCGCAGAGGACCGCTGACGCCTTCGACCGCTGACGCCACCGCGCATCCTTCCCGTGTAGCCGCCGTGCTCCTCCCCTCCTTCTCCTCTCGCTAGGTTAGTTGCTACTTCTTCTCGGTGCTCCCCTCGAGCCGCCGCTACTCCTGCTGCTCGGTGCTTCCCCTCGAGAAGCAATTATGTGTGTTATCTGCTATCTTGTTCATGTGCTGGTGAGAAGCAAGTGTTGATTCACCTAAGTGTTGATGGAGTAGTATAGCAGCCACAAGCTTTTAATTCATCATGATTTGTTTAGTTGATCATGTCCTGACGCAATGTGCTTATATTTTGTTTGGGTTAGTGTTGTTTTCTTGATTTAACATGTTTAAATAGCTGATCAACGTGCTAGTAATTTTTTTTGGAATAGTTCCAAGTGTAGTACAGAAGAATCAGACCATTTGTAGCTCTAGCTTTGAATTATGGTTGAGATTTTATTGAACTTGTTGTTTAGTTGACTTGATGAATGTGAAGCTTAAACTTGGTTTTTATTAAATATGGGCAGAACCTGGAGATCACTGGAGCTGGTCTGGACCAGTAGTTCACCAAAGTAGCTTAAACTTGATTTTTATTAAATCTGCCCGACTTGATGAATGAGAAATCTGCATCTAATTAAGTTGTTTATGACCTGGAAGTCGTTTCTTTTTTCAACAGCGTGTTAGGCCTAGATGCTGAGAAGTGGGTTGGCGTGCATGCTAAAACTTAATTTGAGGATATAATTTTCCTTAGAGGAGCAATACTGCTAGCATTACATTAGGATAAGGTGAATATATGACTCTGTTTAAGGTATTTTACATTAATATATCAAGCAGTATTGAGTGATTATTGAACTTGTATTCCACTATAAGAAAATAGGAGGAAAAGGTGAAACCATTCTTGAATGTGGGCATGTTCATATCTAGTTCTGTGGTTATGTTCATACAAATAGCACACTTGCTTCATTTGGCTGATCAAAGAAATTCATGGTAAATATGTAGTTGGTGTTGTGTCTGTATTTGGCTGCTGCTGCTATGTGCTTGCTAGGCTGCTGCTGCTATATATGTGCTTGCTTGCTGCTGCTGCTTCTAGGTTGCTTGCTTGCTTGCTTGCTGCTGCTGCTAGGTTGTTAGGTGCAGGAATGCTCTCTGTAATTTTGATTTCACAAAAGGAGTTCATAGGAATGCAGCTAGTTCTTTGTAGTTTAGTTTTACCATTTATTTTGTTGCAGATGTAGCAAGCAAGGAAGGGGGAAAAGATGTTTTAGTTCATAAAAAGAACAAGTTCATTCTCTGGTTTAGTTCACACTAATTAGCAGTATACTGGAGTATACTGGACTTTGAAATTTAGTTCTCTGGTTTGAAATTTAATTCTAACTGCTGATGCTAACAGTGTTCATTTTGATGTTTACAGCACTAGTTGTAGCAGCACCTGACCGCCACGCGCACCTTGGAGCAAGCACTGGAGAAGCACGCCGCGCCGCCCTCGATCATCATAGCTTCTTTTTTTAGAGGTGAGGTGCCGCTAGGTGCATGTGCTAGGTAACTCTTTTATTTTTAGAGTTCAAAGCTTACTGAATTTTTATTTTGAAAATTTGCAAGGCTTGGAGCAGGAGCAGGACAAGCACGGCGCCGTCGCCCTTGACTGCTAACGCCGCTGCAGAAGACCACCGCCGCATCCTCCAAGGTAGCCCTCTAATAAGCTTGCTGCTGTACATTTATTTGCTCTCTAATAAGCTTGTTGTTGTACCCTTTATTTGGATAGCCATTTTGTACTAGCTTGGTAGGGAGATGTCTTAAGTGCACAACTTAAGGGCAGATTGAACAACTTCATATTTAAGAACTGCATTTTTGTACTAGCAGTCATCATCAAATGAAATGGTTACTGAATTTTTCAGAGTTGAAAATGCCGCTTGTTGTGAAAGTGATAGCACCGATGTTCTTTTATTTCTGCTATAGTAGTTGCAAGTGTATCTCTTTTATTTCCGCAGTTCAAAGCTTACTGAATTTTTATTTTTATGTTTTGCAAGGCAGTAGTTGAGCACCCGACCACCGGCCTCGCATCTTCCTCGTCCTAGAGCAACACGTCGCCTCTCCGTGACTCCCCGCGACTCACGGTGAGCAACACCTTAGGTCTCCCGCTTGCCGGTGCTGGTGTGAGCTGCCGCCGGTGTTGGCTGCTAGCCGCCGCTGGCTGATGTCGCCGGTAGTTGTTGCTCGGTGTTAGCCGCTGCTAGCTACTAGCCGTTGTTGCTTGTCGTTGATGCATGCTCGCTAGCTGCTAGCTGCTGTTGCTGCTTGCTCGTTGATGCATGGTGCTAGTTGCTGCTGCTTGCTTGCCGTTGATGCATGTTGCTGCTTGCTCGGATCCGTTGTTGCCGCTTGCTTGCTGTTGGTGCTCAGCTGGTGTATATGGTGTCATATTCTTGTGCATGTGCCATGGTGCTCAGCTGGTGTATATGAGGAACAATTGTACATGTGCCATGGTGCTCAGCTGGTGTATATGGTGTCATTTTCTTGTGCAGGGATCGACAGAGTTGCCCACTATCGCCGAAATGTTGATTCATTTCCGTTTCGGCGAAAATGGGGCACTCATATGTCCATAAATTAGCATAGGTCATGCCCAATTTTTCCGTGAAATCTTGCGCTAACTTTATGCATTTTTTCCTACTTAGTTCGAACATGGCCAACAACGAAGAGGCCGGGCGGCAGCGGTAGCAAGCCATTCTGGATGCTAACCGATGAAATGGAGGTGATGGAGTCACAACCTCGCCGCGACGACGGCGAGGATGATGGCACCGATCCGAGTACCGAGCGGACGATGCCGCCGAGGATGACACCACTGATGGTGCCGCCGAGGATGACACCACGGATGGTGCCGGCGAGGATGACACCGGCGCACCGAAGAAGCTACGGAGGGAGCGTCGCCCGAATGTGCTCAGCACCGTGAAGCGTGCATTCACCGAAGTGAACGCCACCGGGCTTCCAACGGCGCCCCCGATTTAGTCAAAGGGTACTCGCCCAACTCGGGTGCATCCTCCGGAGCACGGTCTCGATCAACACCGAGAACCTCGGGCATCCCGACCGAGCGAATTTGCGCACCCTCCTCTTCAAGAAGCCGCACGAACGATACGAGTTCCCGGTGGACCGCTCGTAAAAGCGTCTCATGCGGAACAAAGTGCACAATGCCGCCCTCACGAAGATGAGCACCGCCCTCGCTAGTTGGAGGAACCGAGTGAAGAAAATGATTAATAGTGGTGAGAGTTACGAGAAGATCAAGGAGTCAAATCCCTCGATCACCGAGCAAGACTACGCTGATTTCAAGATCAAGTGCGAGAGCGAGTCAACGTCGGATTCTAGTCGTGGGGGAAGGACATGCGAAAACTGAACTTAGGCACCCACAAACTTGGTCCCGGCGGTTTTAGGGTGGCGCAACCGAAATGGGACGCCGCGGATGAGGAGCGTGTGAAGAACGGCCTCGAGCCCCTCTACCCGCAATACAAAAACAAGCAAACCAGGAACTTTCTCCCGGCCCGGTACCGTATTGACCCGGAAACAAAGGAGCTCACCACCACTCCGGATGTGAAGGAGTTTGAGGCTCTTCTGGTAAGGAATGCACCCGCTTAATTAGCTCCTTTATGGTTGCATTCTTATTGATGAATCCAAATTTCTAAATGGTTCATGCATGTTCCTCCCGTAGGCTAAGGAGGTCGCTGCGGAAAGTGAAAAGGAAGCTAGTAGCGGCGCGGGGTCCACGAGCTCCTCGCAGAGGTGCCCCTTGGGACAACCCTTTAAATAGGGCGTTGAATGCCCACAAGAAGAGGGATCCATTGAGTAAGCCGACGTCGGCTGGTCGTGTGGTCGGCGAAGGATGCTCTATGAAATGGTCGAATACTATAAGTCGGGAAAAAAGGAGAAAAAGGCCACCATCGATGAGAAGGAGGTCGCACAGCTCAAGGCACAAGTTGCGCAGATCCCGACATTGGTCCAGGAGCAAGTGCGGCAACAAGTGCAACATATCGTGGAGACCCAACAGAGGACGCAACGACAAGCAAGTGGAGGACCAAGTGGGCACGACGCTTAGCTCCATCATCCCTACCTTGGTTGCCGGTCCGGACGCGTGGTATAGGGGAGGAAAAAGGGGCCTCCCCGGTTCCCGGTCCACGGGCAGCAACTCCCACAACGTGGAGCCATCGGTGAGTCCGCAGCGGCAACAATGGTGTCTCCGGCGGCGCCAACATTGGTGGCTCCCGCAGCGCCAACCTTGGTGGCTCGCGGCGCCAACCTTGGTGGCTCCGCGCGCCAACCTTGGTGTCTCCCGCGGCGCCATTACTTCAGCTCAATGCACCCGTCGCTGCGGATAATACGCCGCCCGGCACCGCGCCAACAAGCGGCCACTCCATCAGTGGCACGCCCGCCGCCGGCGGTGCCTCGACCTTAGCCGAGCTGGACGCCATCACGGTAACCAACCCTCGTCTCCGATGACTTCCATATCCTTGCCTTTGACTACGCTAGCCATCCCTAACGCCCTACATGTTTTCCGCAGGGTGCCGCCGCCGACGTCCCATGCACTCTCCTCGCATTTTGTGAACGGCGAGTTGATCGATGTTGCCAAGGCCAAAATCGTTCAACCGAGCAACCGCCGCTACACGGTGTACCCATGGCACCCGACGTGTATAGGATTCAACCGGTTCGGGTGCTTAGTGGCTACGACGACGTGGTACCTCCCTTTCAACCCCATGGCGCCGACGCGGATGAGGTCCTTACCCTCCACCAATGCTTCAATTGGTCCATGGTTTGGCCAAAGAGCCGTATTCGTTTGGGGGCGAGCGACACCACCCCACGGACAGCACCCCAAGCCGTGCCGGCGCCAAGCCATGGCAAGACCACCCCAACGGTGCCGCCATCAGCCGACGAGGACATGCATATGGCACGGGATCCGAACGATGGTCCGGACGAGGACAAGTACGTTCGCCAACCCGGACCGCAACTTCGATTTTGGGGTGATGGACTACGATCTCAGTAGCCAACCCTCTCAAGCTGCCGCCGAGGGGAAAACCTATTGCAACAAGCGGCGCCTATTCTCGTTCTCGGAGACGCCTCCAGCCTGCCGACTTCACCGAGACTCAGCCGATAGCCGAGGTGAGAAGTGTTATCAGTCCTAACACACCGAAGAAGGCTTGCGAAGAGGAGAATGCAGTCCCAGTAGAATATAAAGCCGAAGGGACGGAAAAGAAAGAAGAAGGACGACAAGTCCGCCAGCCCAGCCCGGCACCTATCCGTGCTCGGGACGGGCCACCGGTGCCCAAGAATATCGAGGCGAGGGTGCATGTGTCGGGTGAGCGGATGCTAATTCAAAGATTGTACGATGCTGCACCCGGTCCTATGCGATCTCCGGTTGACGGTATTCAGTTTATGGAGGAGCGGCGTCTCGGGGAGAAAGATAATGGATACCCGAGTGTATATTGCCAAGGTGCCCTCGGGCCATGGCTTTGTCGATAGTGGCTTCGCGGAGAAGATCTTCCCGCGGTATGATGACATCTTCGCCATGCTGAACAGCTTATCCGCTGCACTACACCTTCATTCGCCTATACTCGCTCAGCAAGGCGATGCGGATCATTAGACACAACATCCCGGACATCGCGATAGCCGACCCCTTCTACATGCGTGCCGTCCACTTGGCCACCGCCGGAGACCGGCAGTCGCGAGTGGATACCTCAAAGACTTCTTTCTAGCGAACCAGAAGAAGTGTAACATCCTCCTGCCTGTATTTCCCGAGTAAGTCACCACCTCACCGTACCGGTCTTAACTCATGATTTTTTTAGATTTCAATCGTCATGTTCTTAAACATTATGTGTTCTACGCAGAGACAAAACCTGCACACTCATCTCCATAACCCCGAAACATTCCGTGGCCACATACCTCGATGCGGACGGTAAGTCAACCACGGACTACACGAATGTCAAGGGCGTACTTGATGATGCTCTCAATGCCTACGTCAAAGCGAAAGGCAACATGCAGAGGCCAAATGTTAGGTACGGGAAGCATGTGTTCAAGCACCAAACAAAGTTTCCCTGCGTCAAGAAGCCGCCTTCTAGTAACAAGGATGCCTACTACGCCCTCTATCACATGGATAAGTTCATACGGGACCAGCAGCAGCTTACGCTACCCGAGCATCTCGTAGACCGGGCCAACAAATTGGCGCGGGTCCCCGACGACGGCATCAAGCAAGACTTCTTCCGCATCCAAGTAGAGTTTTGTGAAATCATCCATCAAGATGTCGTTAGAAGCGCGGGGAGTTCTTCGCCGGCTATCAGCCGTCAAACGAGTGACATAGACACAATGCTCCAAATGCAGGGTGACGACTACCGCTCATGGATGTGCTTGAAGAAAGGCGGCGGTTTTATCCACGCTCCGAGAAAGTCTTGATGTGCGAGCCTAGTTATGTAGTTGTGAACTAAAGACGAGCTTCTGTTGTAATAAACTTTATCCAAGCACTTTACTTGCATGTCCGTTTAATTACTAGTTCGGCTATGTTTGTGAACTTATATATATGGCTCTATCGTTTTCCGCACTTGATTTGGTCGTTAATTTTGTTTGCATATGCCGATGATTAGAATGTTCGGTCAATCGTACACTCCGGGTGTCGCTAGTGAGCCTGGTGTGATGGCACAAATATCAATCTCTTGTGCATCCTACCTGGCCTCACTGACGCCATCCCGGGATGTTCATATTTGTTTCGACCAACAATGTATGAGGCATTCCATTTAGTTCATACTAGCTACTTGTTTCTTATTTGAGTTGGCACTTCTTAATTGCATTGGCCGATGATTAGAATGGTTGGTCACTTGTACACTCCGTGGTGACGTAAGTGAGCCCGGTGTGATGGCACAAATATCCATGTCTTGTGCATCCTACCCGGCCTCACTTACGCCATCACGGAATGTTAATATTTGTTTTGACCGACAAAGTATGAGGCCCTTGTCATTCTTCCATTTGCTTTCGTATTTCAAAATGCCGATGATTAGAATGTTTGGTCACCTATACACTTGGGGGAGGGGTCGGTGAACCTGGTGCAATGACACAAGTATCAATCTCTTGTGCATCCTACTTGGTTTCGCGGACGCCTTCCCTAAATGTTAATATTTGTTCCGACCAACAATGTATGAGGCATGCCTTTTAGTTCATACTAGCTACTTGTTTCTTATTTGAGTTGGCACTTCTTAATTGCATTGGCCGATGATTAAATTTTGTGGTCACTACACTTGGGGAGGCGCTAGCGAGCCTGGTGCGATGGCACAAATATCAATCTCTTGTGCATACTACTTGGCCTCGCTAACGCCTTCCCTAAATGTTAATATTTGTTTGGACTGACAAATTATGAGGCCCTTGTCATTCTTCCATTTGCTTTGGTATCTCAAAATGCCGATGATTAGAATGTTGGTCACCTATACACTTGGGGGAGGGGTCAGTGAACTCGGTGCGATGACACAAGTATCAATCTCTTGTGCATCCTACTTGGTTTCACTTACTCCGTCCCTAAATGTTAATATTTGTTCCGACCAACAATGTATGAGGCATGCCTTTTAGTTCATACTACTTGGATCGTTTTTGAGTTTGCTCTTATTCGTTGCAAACATCTATGAGCGTGCACTAATGTTTCTTTGGCTTGTGCATATGTACGCAGATATGACGTGGTATGTCGTGTACAAGGGCAAGGTTCCCGGAGTCTACAACGACCGGGAGGAGTGTCGGAGACAGGTTCACCGTTTTAGCGGTAACAGCTACAAAGGGTACACCACTAGAGCGGAGGCCGAAGACGGATACGCACGCTATCTGGCGGGAGAGAGGACGGAGCGGAGGAGGAACCGGATGAAGACCACTTTCATCGGGACGGTGCTAGTAGTGACTCTAGCTCTCTTCTATGTGATGCTAGTTTAGATGATAGTTTAGATGATCGACCTTGTGTAACCACTAGCTCATTTGTGACTTGTAACACCGTAACACTTATCTAATATTTGAAATCTTGTGAATCATGGAGGCTAATGTGAAGGACTATGTATTGGTATACCGTGCTAGCTGCTTATATGTGTTATATATACTGTATTTGTGTTGTTATAGTGTGATATACAACCTGTACAAATACCTGCCGGGAATACAAAAAATAAAAACGAAATACTAGCGAGTGGCGCACTAGAGGACCATCGGTGGCGCACGACCGGTAAGTAGCGAGTGGCGCACTAGTTTGGACCTTGTGGCGCACTACTCTCCGATCCCCTTTCGAAAGTAGCAGTGGCGCACCGCTGCTGCCAGCAATGGCGCACGTCCGAGAGACCGCAGTGGTGCACTTGTACGGCAGCAATGGCGCACCGTAATGCCATAACGATGGCGCACCCCGAGAGGTAGCGTAGCGCACCGAAACCATAGAGTTGTGGCGCACTATCGCGGAACAACAGATGGCGCACCCCTTTGGGGTAATAGTGGCGCATCATCGGACTTGTCAATGGCGCACCATGTAGTGCGCCACCGTTACTTAGGGTAGTTGTGGCGCACCACTAGTGCGCCACTACTAAAACTTAGCAGTGGCGTGATAACAGTGGCGCACCACTAGTGCGCCACTGATGGGTAAAAGTGGTGCGCCACTGATTTCCCTTTTCCTAGTAGTGTACCTACGAACATGAACCATAACGGTGATACTAGTGTTGTCAATAGAAAGAGTAGATGGAATCTTCACTATGGTGAGAGAGACAGACACCCGCAAAGCCACTTATGCAATACAAGTTGCATGTCGAGCGTGGAGCAAGTCTCATGAACGCGGTCATGTAAAGTTAGCCCGGGCCGCTTCATCCCACCATCCCGCAAGATGGAAAGTACACTAACTAAAAACAACAAAAGCATCAACGCCCACAAAACCATTGTGTTCTACTCGTGCAACCAATCTATGCATAGACACGGCTCTGATACCACTGATGGGATTCGTAGCATAGAAAACAAAAAATTTCCTACTGCAAGAACGAATAACAAGCCAAGATCTAATCTAGTAGATGGTAGCAACGAGGTTAATATGTGAGACTAACCCTCGAATATTCCAAATCCTACGAGATTAGATCTCGTTGTTGATGTAGTCGATCACTTGCCGCTTTCGAAAGCGCGTAGAAGATCTTCACGGTGCCACAATCGGGTAGCACCTCCGCATTCGGTCACACGTACGGTGTTGATGAAGACGTCCTTCTCCCCGTTCCAGCGGGCAGCGGATGTAGTAGATCCTCATCGGAATCCCGCCAGCACGACGGCGTGGTGGCGGTTGTGGTGGAGAAATCCTGTAGGGCTTCACCATAGCCGTGCAAGAGGGAGGAGGAGGAAGGGGCGGCTAGGGTTTGGGGAGAGGGAGCTTGGGATGCGACTTGTGCAGCTCTTGGGGCTCCCATTGCCCTCCTTTTATAGGTGGAAAAGGTCCTTGGGTCGTCCAAGACCTGCCCCCAAAGTTTGGGAGAGTTCCAGTAGGTTTCTGTCAGCTGAAACCTACCAGAACTAAGACTCGATCTTTTGCCAAATCCGAATCTGCCTTAGGGGAAACACCATAACCCTTAAGGAAAACATGGATACACCTATTATGGAACCCTCCGGACTTCCTTAGAGAGCCCGGGTCGTCCCGGACACTTCCATAATATTCCGGACTATTCCGGTCCTTCCAAAACCTTCTAGAAGCTCCGGTCAAAACACCGGACTTTTTCCGAACCACGGAAAATGACTTCCCATATATGAATCTTATTCTCCGGACCATTCCGAACCTCCTCGTGATGTCTCGGATCCCATCCGAGGCTCCGAACAACATTCGAGCTCCATTCCATATTCCATATCTACTTAAAACGACATCAAACCTTAAGTGTGTCACCCTACGGTTCGAGAACTATGCGGACATGATCGAGACTCTTCTCCGGTCAATAACTAATAGCGGGACCTGGAGATCCATAATAGCTCCCACATATTCAACGATGACTTCGTGATCGAAAGAACCATTCACATAAAATAACAATTCCCTTTGTCTCGCGATATTTTACTTATCCGAAGTTTGATCGTCGGTATCTCCATACCTATTTCAACCTCGTTACCGATAAGTTCTCTTTACTCGTACCGTGATATGATATCCCTTGTGAACCAGTCACATGCTTGCAAGCTAATTAGATATCCTTTCACCGAGAGGGCCCAAAGTATATCTATCCGTCATCGGGATGGACAAATCCCACTCTTGATCCATATGCCTCAACTCATACTTTCCGAATACTTAATCCCATCTTTATAACCACCCATTTACGCAGTGGCGTTTGATGTAATCAAAGTACCCTTTCGGTATAAGTGATTTACATGATCTCATGGTCAAAGGACTAGGTTACTATGTATCTGAAAGCTTATAGCAAGTTGAACTTAATGACTTAATCTAATGCTATGCTTACTATGGGTGTGTCCATCACATCATTCACCTAATGATATGATCTTGTTATTAATAACATCCTATGTTCATAATCAGGAAACCATGATCATCTATTAATCAACAAGCTAGTTAAATGAGAGGCTTACTAGGGACTCTGGTTGTTTACACAACACACATGTATCAATGTCTCCGGTTAATACAATTATAGCATGGAGTGTAAACATTTATCATGAACACTAAGATATAACAATAACTATTTTATTATTGCCTCTCGGGCATATCTCCAACAGGCTGCGGTGGAGTCTGAGCGGCAGCGGCGCTACGGTGGAGGTTGTGCAGCGGCTAGGGTTTTTGTGGGGAGGAGATGAGATGCCGGCGCCCCTGTTTATACAGATCAGAGGCAGGGCGACGGCCGCGGCACGCGTGGCAACGCCATTACTTCGTGCGCAGAGGTAGGCGACGACCGCGCGCCACGCGAGGCATCGCCATTTACGCTGCCGCAGACTGCCGAAGCGACGCCTCGGCGCCAGTAGTGGCGGAGAAGACGCATCGACACTGGATCACTGCCAGGCGGGCCAGACAAAACGTCCGTCAGACGCGAGCAGACACTTTCCACTTCCACGCAGCGTCCGCAGAGACGCATCCCAGGCGCATATTTGGCCAGGTTTGCGTCTCCGCGGACGGTCCGGTCACTTTGCGTCGCCCCACTTGAGGTGGTGCCAGACGCATTTCCGGTCACGGCGGTGACCGTTTTCGTCGCGCCGCTGGAGATGCCCTTATGGTGCATATGTTTGTTCATGCATGTTTGGTTACAACGTAGAAGAAGGCATCTCCTAGATAATTATGAGGGCAAGAAATGGAATTTTTTCAAAAAAAGGAAATATATTAATATCGCGAAGATACCAATTCCATTCAGTCTCTGCAACAACGTAATACCCTAATGGCAGTAATCTAGCACACATCTAAAAATAAGAAGAAAACGCTAAAAAAAGTCCCACTATAGTGTTCTGGTCCTTGTAGCAGCAGCACAAACAACCCCAAGATAATATCTGAAGTCCATGTTCTCCATAAGTGACGCATCCAAGAAGAAAAGAATGCACAAGCGCAGTCGTCGTCCGATCATAGATCTTAGGTATTCACCCTGAAGAAATTTCCGGCTCTCAAAATAATGCCTTCAACAAAAACATTGGCATACACAACCATTTAAGTTCAGACCTTGGATTTTCGTCATAAAAGGTAAGACATTGAGCTCCACCTATGTTGTCGCCCCCACTTGCATACCGCTGCCACGGATCCCGAAACACCAAGCAAGTTCCTCATCACCGCAAAAAAAAACACTAAATTAAAAATTATCACCATACTGATGAATGATCGTATCTTAATCTTAATCAGTAGTTCTCTAACCTCATTTTCTTCGGGCATTGATGGTGTAGGCATCTGTTTGCCTTCGTTCAGTTACTTTCTGATGTTGAGGTATGAAACATCCAAAACTTAGGGTAGCTCCTATTGACATGGTGAAGTTATTTGTAGGCAATGACAAAATCTTGACCCTAACATGACCCAACTGACGTGTCTTGGTTCATAACCCACTACAGACATGGACTACATATTCAGGTTTCTCTCTTTAGGTGGTATCATCTTTGCTTTCGGCTGTTCTAATGATGTGTGGCTACTATCAGATGATGCATGGGAAACTTTTGTTCACCCTGGTGTTCTCAAACATGGTTGCCTTACCTATTTGCTGGACACGCTGGAAGTGGGACATTGACTTAGAGAAAGGACAACAGAGGTAGCGAATATCCGAATCGGTTTAGGTGATATTTTGTCCCCATTGAGTCATTGGGTGATGACATGATGCATATATTAACATTTGTTCAGCGTGACATGGAGAATAGGTCGGAATGTTTCGCCATAAAAGCAGTAATATATCATAGGTTATGGACCAAACATGCAGGAGGTGAGACAGTGACTGTATAGAACACGACAATGCAAATATTCTATGAAAATAATCCGTGGCGCTTCATTGATCATTTCTCTTTTGCCATGATACTTCATTCATCTTGTTTGGTTTCGTAACTGCACAAGCTTTGCCCGCCAGAAAGCAGCAGTAGTTTACATTGGACCGAAACAGTCCATGCCATAAGGTGGTGATCACTGTAAATCGGAAGTTGGTAGGATTCTTCTGTAGTTTTCTTTTTGATTCTGACATGAAATCCTTATATTTCCATTACTTTGCTGTACGTCTCCTGTAACCTGGACACGTAGCCATGGACAGCCTGAAACCGACGGTACGTACGATCATGTGGCATTCCAGTGTGTTCTTCCCTTTGACTACCGATTGGTTGTTGAAATATATTAATCATCTCTGATGATGTCACCCAAAGAGGTCAATTTCTGCCAGGTTACTCAGAATTAGTTGTCGTGGTCAGTGCAAAGGAGATAGTAAGGAGATAGGCATTTATAAACTTCACCTGCAGATTTTGGTCAACGGCCCCTTCCCTGGTGTCTGCATCACCAACAGATCTTGCAGATCAAGATTTGGCCGACATTTGGTTATGGTGTATACACCTTGATTAGTAGAAGAAGGTGAGAAATAGTACTAAGTCGGTCTATAAAATAATGTCGGACATTTATCTAAATTTGAATAAATCTAGAAATAGACGAAGGGAGTACTATTTTTTTTTTTTTTTTTTTGCGGGGAACGAAGGGAGTACTAGATACTCTTGGTCGAAACCGAGCAAAGAATACACATTGTTGAGCGAAAAATAAGCTCCTGCCTAAGGCGTGGACAGACCCAAACAGATTTGTTTCTGGTACTAGTTGCCAACAGCCTGACATTAGCATCTCTGCCATTTCTGTCAAAAGACCCAAACAGATTTGTTTCTGGTACTAGTTGCCAACAGCCTGACATTAGCATCTCTGCCATTTCTGTCAACCGATACTCTGGTTCCTTCAGCTTGAATTCATCAAGTGTTGTTGGTTTGATACGTTTTCCTCTAAACAACTAGCCTGGTATGATGTCTGAACACAAAATAGCAAGTACAGTGTAAGAAATTTGACAAAGGTTGCAGTACGTAGTTGTGTGAAAGGGAACTGCCACGTCGAACAGGATATGATAAGAAACTCAGATGCGGAACTAAAGAACGCGCTGCCGTGCTAGAGGCATGACGAGAGACGTGAGGATCTGAAAGACAAACTGGTTACAAAATAGCAGCTGTGAGCAAAGAGCGTCAAAAGGAAGGCACATTTCTCGCTAGCAAAATCCCTACTCTTGAGATTGGCCTTTAGGGTTAAAAAATCCAAAGAAATTTCGGCCAAGATTGGTTCTCCCTCCGTTCCAATATCTTAGATTTGTCAAAATTTGGATATATCTAGACATAACCTAGTATACATTTAAGTTTAAAATAATCTAAGAAAAGTTTCATGAACGGACGAAATATTAAATTTAAACCTAAATTATATTATGTCAAAATTCAGTGAGTTTTGATATATCGAAATCCGGAGGAATTTCGGATATTCCCGTGAGGTCAAAATTTATAACGCCATGTGATATATGACAATCCTTTTGCTAAACAAAAAGCTAGAGCTCGATCAATTCGGTCATTTGTTCGATCAATCGAGCACTAGCTTTCGATCGTTTCTGAGTTCGTTTCTGGAAGTGATTGGTAGTAGGGGTGAGCGCAAATTTTCTAGACCGAATTTATTCGGTCAATTCGGTCATTTGTTTGTGGTAACCGAATGGACCGAACTGATCAAATTTTACACTATAGGGGGCTAATTCTTGGCTGGACAGGTTTCACCTTAACCTTTTGCTGTTAAAAATATAGTTTATGTTGCAATATTTTTGTTGTGGCTGTGAGCTTGTGACTATTGATGTGCATGGCTGTTTTCTTCTTTTGTTGGCTGAAATTTGGCAAATGTGTCACATATGAACTATGTGTAGGGATTCGTAGCATAGAAAACAAAAAAATTCCTACCGCAAAAACGAATAACAAGCCAAGATCTAATCTAGTAGATGGTAGCAACGAGGTGAAGATCATCATACCCTTGAAGATCGCTAAGCGTTAGCGAGATAAATCTCGTGGTTGATGTAGTTGATCACTTGCCGCTTGCAAAAGCGGCGTAGAAGATCTTGACGGTGCCACAATCGGGCAGCACCTCCGCAATCGGTCACACGTTCGGTGTTGATGACGACATCCTTCTCCCCGTTCCAGCGGGCAGCAGATGTAGTAGATCCTCCTCGGAATCCCGCCAGCACGACGGCTTGGTGACGGTGGTGGTGGAGATCTGGCAGCGCTTCGCTGTAAGCACCGCTGGAGAATATGGAGGAGGTAGTGGCTAGGGCTTGGGAGAGGGGGCACTTGGGGCACCGGCCTTGGGTGCCCTTGGGTGGTGCGGCTCTTGAGGTGGCCGGCCCTCTCCCTCTCCCCCTCTTTATATAGGTGAAACTCCCTAGGGTTTGCCCCAAAACCAATTTGAAGTCCAACTCTAAAACTGCCATAAGGGTGAAACCTAGGAGAAGTGAGATTGCTCCCTTTCCTTCTCCCTTGGCCGGCCAACGTGGTGGAGTCTACCATGGACTCCACCTTCCCTCTTGGTTGGCTGGTTAGGGTTGGTGGATTCCATCCGGGACTCCACCTTCCACACTCTAGAACATTCTAGCGCCTTCCATAAATGCACCGGATCATTTCCAAACTTGGAAAGTGACTTCCTATATATGAATCTTATTCTCCGGACCATTCCAGACCTCCTCGTGATGTCCTGGATCCCATCCGAGACTCCGGACAATATTTGAACTCCATACCATATTCCATATCTACTTAAAACGACATCAAACCTTAAGTGTGTCACCCTATGGTTCGAGAACTATGTGGACATGATCGAGACTCTTTTCCGATCAATAACTAATAGAGGGACCTGGAGATCCATAATAGCTCCCACATATTCAATGATGACTTCGTGATCGAAAGAACCTTTCACATAAAATAACAATTCCCTTTGTCTCGCGATATTTTACTTATCCGAAGTTTGATCGTCGGTATCTCCATACCTAGTTCAACCTCGTTACCGATAAGTACTCTTTACTCGTACCGTGATATGATATCCCTTGTGAGCCAGTCACATGCTTGCAAGCTAATTGGATGTCATTCCACCGAGAGGGCCCAGAGTATATCTATACATTATTAGGATTGACAAATCCCACTATTGATCCATCTGCCTCAACCCTATACTTTCCAAACACTTAATGCCACCTTTATAACAACCCATTTATGAAGTAGTGTTTGATGTCATCAAAGTATCCATCCGGTGTAGGTGATTAACATGATCTCATGGTCGAAGGATTAAGTTACTATGCATAGTAAAGCTTGAAGCACAAAGAACTAAATGACTTGATCATATGCTACGCTTACTATGGGTGTATGTCCATCACATCATTCACCTAATGATATGACCTTATTATTAATAACATACAATATTCATGATCATGAAACTATGATCATCTATTAATCAACAAGTAGTTTAACAAGATGCTTACTAGGGACTCTTTTATGTTTACAAAACACACATGTATTAATGTTTTCGGTTAATATAACTATAGTATGAGATGTAAACATTTATCATAAACACAAAGATATAATAATAACCACTTTATTATTGCCTCTTGGGCATATCTTCAACAGTCTCCCACTTGCACTCAATAATCTAGATTACATAGTAATGTACCTAACACCCATGGCGTTCTGGTGTAGGTCATGTTTCGCTCTAGGGAGAGTTTTAGTCAACGGATCTGCCACATTCAGGTCAGTGTGTACTTTGCAAATCTTTATGTCGTCGTCTTTGACATACTCGCGAACAGAATAAAAATGTAGCTTGATATGCTTCAGCTTCTTGTGTCACCTTGGCTCCTCTGCATTGGCTATGGCACCCATGTTGTCACAATATATGATCATCGGGTCCAACACACTAGGAACTACACACAGCTCTGTAATGAAACACTTCATCCATAACTTTGATATCTGCTGATCAAACTAATAGCATGTATGATATCCGGTCTTATACACAACATGGCATACATGATAGAGCCTATGGCCGAGGCATAGGGGATTTTATTCATCTTTTCTCTTTCTTCTGTCATAGCTGGACTTTGAGTTTTACTCAAGGTCTACCTAGTAACATGGGAAAGAACCCTTTCTTGCTCTCATCCATTCTAAACTTCTTCCGAATCTTTTCCAGGTATGTACACTGTTGAAGCCCTATTAGGCGTCTTGATCTATCTCTAGAAATCTTGATGCCTAAAATATACGCTGCTTCTTCAAGGTCCTTCATTGAAAAACACTTATTCAAATAGCCTAACACTACTTAGAAGTTCTATATCATTCACAATCAACAATATATCGTATACATATAATATCAGGAATGCTACAGAGCTCCCACTCACTTTCGTGTAAATACAAGCCTCTCCATAGGTTTGTATAAATCCAAAGTCTTTGATCACCTTATCAAAGCGTCGATTCCAACTCCGGGATGCTTGCTTCAGTCCATAAATGGATCTATGAAGTTTGCATACATTGTCAACATTTTTAAGATCGATAAAACCTTTGGGTTGTACCATATACAACTCTTCCTCAATGTCACCATTAAGGAACACCGTTTTGACATCCACCTGCCAAATTTCATAATCGAAAAATGCAGCGATTGCTAACAATATCCTAACAGACTTTAGCTTCGCTACAGGTGAGAAAGTCTCATCGTAGTCAACTCCTTGAATTTGTCGGAACCCTTTCACGGCAAGTCGAGCTTTATAGACAGTAATATTACCATCAGCATATGTTTTTCTTTTGAAGATCCATTTATTCTCGACACCCTTGCGGCTATCAGGTAAGTCTACCAAAGTCCATACTTGGTTATCATATATGGATCCCATTTCGGATTTCATGGCCTCTTGCCATTTGTTGGAATCTGGGCTCATCATTGCTTCTTCATACGTCGCAGGGTCTTCATCATTGTTGTCTACAATCATGACATTTAACGCGGGGTCGTACCAATTAGGAGTGGCACGAACCCTCATCGATGAGAGGTTCAGTAGTAACTTCATTCGAAGTTTCATGATCATTATCATTAGTTTCCTCACTAATCAGTGTAGGCGGCACAAGAACATCTTCTGGTGCTGCGATACTCTAATTTTCAAGAGAAGGTTCAGTAACCTCGTCGATTTCTACTTTTCTTTCAGTCACTTCTTTCGAGAGAAACTCCTTCTCAAGAAAGGATCCATTCTTGGCAACAAAGATTTTACCTTCGGATCTGTGATAGAAAGTATACCCAATTGTTTCTTTAGGGTATCATATGAAGACACATTTCTCCGCTTTGGGTTCGAGCTTGTCAGGTTGTAACATCTTTACATAAGCTTCGCAGCCCCAAACTTTAAGGAACGACAACTTAGGTTTGTTTCCAAACCCCAATTCATACGGTGTCCTTTCAACAGATTTAGATGGTGTGCTATTTAAAGTGAATGCTGTTGTCTCTAATGCATAACTCCAAAAATATAACGGTAAATTTGTAAGAGACATCATAGATCGAACCATATCCAATAGAGTTTGATTACGACGTTCGAACACACCATTGCGCTGTGGTGTTCCCGGCAGTGTCAACTTTGAAAGTATTCTGCATTTATTTAAATGCATGCCAAACTCATAACTCAGATATCCACCTCCACGATCAGAACGTAGAAATTTCATCTTCTAGTTACGTTGATTTTCTACTTCATTTTGGAATTCCTTAAACTTCTCGAAAGTTTCGGATTTATGTTTCATCAAGTAGATATACCCATATCTACTCAAATCATTTGTGAAAGTAAGAACATAACGATAACCACCGCGCCATGTTACACTCATTGGTCCACATACATCAGTATGTATGATTTCCAACAAGTCTGTAACTCGCTCCATAATACCAGAGAATGGAGTCTTAGTCATTTTTCCCATCAGACATGCTTCGCATCTATCAAGTGATTCAAAATCAAGTGATTCAAGTAATCCATATAAATGGAGTTTCTTCATGAGTTTCACTCCAATATGACCAAGACGATAGTGCCACATATATGTAGAATTATCATTTAATTTCTTTCGTTTAGCATCAATGTTATGCATATGTGTATCACTACTATCGAGATTTAACAAGAATAAACCATTCATCTCAGGTGCATGACCATAAAAGATATTATTCATATAAATCGAACAACCATTATTCTCAGACTTAAATGAATAACCGATTTGCAATAAACAAGATCCAGATATAATGTTCATGCTTAACGCATGCACCAAATAACAATTATTTAGATTTAAAACTATTCCCGATGGTAGATGTAGGGGGAGCGTGCCGACAACGATCACATCGACCTTGGATCCATTTCCAACGTGCATCGTCACCTCGTCCCTTGCTAGTCTTCTTTTATTCTGTAGCTCCTATTTCGAGTTACAAATATGAGCAACCGAACCAGAATCAAATATCCAGGCACTACTATGATTACTAGTAAGATACACATCAATACCATGTATATCAGATATACCTTTCTTTTTGATGTTGCCGCTCTTCAGATCTACCAGGTACTTTGAGCAGTTTCTTCTTTGCAGTAATAGCACACAGTATCAGGTTTGGGGCCATCCTTGGGTTTCTTAGGAGGCGCGTCAGCTTTCTTGCCGCCCTTCTTGAATTTACCCTTCTCCTTAGGCTTGCCCTGCTTCTTGAACTTGGTGGTCTTGTTGACCATCAACACTTGGTGCTCTTTCTTTCTCTCCACTTCAGCAGTTTTCAGCATTGAGAAGAGTTCAGGTAACGTCTTGTCCATGCACTTCATGTTGTAGTTCATCACGAAGTTCTTGTAACTCGGTGGCAGTGATTGAAGAACACGATGAATCCCCAAGGCATTAGGAATCATTATTCCCAAGTCTTGGAGTTTCTTCGCGTGCCATCTTGAGCACGTGCTCACTAACGGAGCTTCCCTCTTCCATCCTACAGTTAAAGAAATTTTCAGAAGCATCATAGCTTTCCTCGGCCGCATGAGTTTCAAATATCATTTTGAGCTCACTGATTATATCATGAGGTTCGTGGGTCTCAAAGCGTTTCTGAAGCTCCGATTCTAAACCGTAGAGGATGGCACACTGAACTGTGGAGTAATGATTCTTCCGAGTGAGGTAAACATTTTTAGCCTCATCGGTAGTTGTTTCTGCAGGTGGGTCACCCAGCGGTGCATCGAGCACATAGAGAAGTTGTCCAGCAGTGAGGACAATCCTCAAGTTATGGAACCAATCCGTAAAGTTTCTTCCATTATTTTTCAGCTTTTCTTTCTCTAGGAACGAATTAAATTTGATGGTAGGGGTCGCCATAATCTATAACATATTTTCAAAGATTTTAGACTAAGTTTATGATAAATTAAGTTTACTATTAATTCTTAAAATGAACTAGGTGAACTCCCACTGAAAACAATATCCCTCGAATTGTCTTAGTGATTACACGAACCAAATCAACTACACCAAGTCCGATCATCACGTGAGATGATGTAGTTTCAATGGCGAACATCAACATGTTCATCATATCATCTATATGATTCATTCTTAACCTTTCGGTCTGCCGTGTTCCGAGGCCATGTCTGTACATGCTAGGCTCGTCAGGTCATACATTAGTTTCCGCATGTGCAAATCTGGCTTGCACCCTTTGACGAGGGAACACGATGGAGATTCCGGGAGCGAGATTAGGCACACGACGTACCCAGCTTCGGGTCCCCTCGGTGGAGGACCCCTACATGCTGCTAGCAATCCAGTATATGATAATATGTATGTTTACAGGGTGCCGCCATAGGCGGAGCTATGTTGTCTATCTATTGTCCTCCCTCTATCGGGTGCCCTGGCTAGCTTTATATATGCAACCAGCCTAGGGTTTTACAAGAGTCCTAGTCAACTACTTCTTCGGGTTGCCTTGTTGAGCCTTCTCCATATTGGGCCAAGCCAAGCTAGGTATACTAATAATGGGTACCCGAAGGGTATACCCATGTCACCCATTGTATGCACACGTTGAGTCTATCACACCCGATCATCACGTGATGCTTCAAAACAACGAGTCTTGGCAACGGTACTAACTAAGGAAGAACACTTTATTATCTTGATTTTTAGTGAGAAGGATCATCTTATAATGCTACCGTTGTGATCTAAGCAATATAAGATGCATAAAAGGATTAACATCACATGCAATTCATAATGTGATATGATATGACCCTTTTGTCTATGCGCATTTGATCTTCATCTCCAAAGCACGAGCATGATCTCCATCATAAACGGGCATGATCTCCATCATCATCGGCGTAGCATCAAGGTCAATGGCGCCGTATTCATGGTTGTCCACCACGTGTAGCAACTATTACAACTACTTTGAAAAAACACTACTACATGAAATATAAAGATAACCATAAGGCTCCTGCCGGTTGGCACAATACAATAATGATCATCTCATACATATTCATCATCACATCATGGCCATATCACATCACCAAACCCTGCAAAAACAAGTTAGATGCCTCTAATTTGGTTTGCATATTTTACGTGGTTTAGGATTTTCGAGTAAGATCCAATCTACCTACAAACATGAACCACAACACTGATACAAGTGTTTTCAATTGAAATTGTAAATTGAATCTTAACTATGGTGAGAGAAACTGACACCCTCAAAGCCACTTATGCAATACAAGTTGCATGTCAAGCGTGGAGCAGGTCTCATGAACGCGGTCATGTAAAGTTAACCCGGGCCGCTTCATATCACCATCCCGCAAGATGCAAAGTACGTATAGCAAGAGACAACAAAAGCATCAACGCCCATAAAACCATTATGTTCTACTCATGCAACCAATCTATGCATAGACATGGCTCTGATACAACTGTAGGGATTGGTAGCATAGAAAACAAAAAATTCCTACCGCAAGAACGAATAACAAACCAAGATCTAATCTAGTAATGGTTGCAACGAGGTGAAGATCATCATACCCTTGAACATTGCTAAGCGTTAACAAGATAAATCTCGTGGTTGATGTAGTCGATCACTTGCCGCTTGCAAAAAGCGTAGAAGATCTTGATGGTGCCACAATCGGGCAGCACCTCCACACTCGGTCACACGTTCGGTGTTGATGACGATGTCCTTATCCCCGTTCCACCGGGCAGCGGAGGTAGTAGATCCTCCTCGGAATCCTGCCAACACGACAGCATGGTGACGGTGGTGGTGGAGACCGATCTCCGGCAGCGCTTCGCCGTAAGCGCCACGAGAGAATATGGAGGAGGGAGCGGCTAGGGTTTGGGAGAGGGGGCACTTAGGACGCCGGACTTGGGTTCCCTTGGGTGGTGCGGCTCTTGAGGTGGCCGGCCCTCTCCCTCTCTTTATATAGGTGGAACTCCCTAGGGTTTGCCCGAAAACCAATTTGAAGTCCAACTCCAAAACTGCCATAAGGGTGAAACTTAGGGGAAGTGGGATTGCTCCCTTTCCTTCTCTCTTGGCCGCCCAAGGTGGTGGAGTCCACCATGGACTCCACCTTCCCTCTTGGTTGGCTGGTTAGGGTTGGTGGAGTCCATTCGGGACTCCACCTTCCATAGTGATTTATTATGGAAGGTTCTAGAACATTCTAGCGCCTTACATAAATGCAACGGATTATTTCTAAACTTGGAAAGTGACTTCCTATATATGAATATTATTCTTTGGACCACTCCAGAACTCCTCGTGATGTCCTGGATCCCATCCGAGACTCCGAACAACATTCGAACTCCATACCATATTCCATATGAAAGGACGAGATGTCGCCTAGAGGATGGGTGAATAGGCATTTCAAAACTCTTACGGATTTGGCTTGTAAGAATGCAGAATTAAACTAACATTTAGTTTACAAGCACAAACCCTAAGTATGCTAGGCTCAACTAAGTGCAACAACAACAACTAGAGCTAAGCAATATAGGCACAATATATATATGAACAACAAGTGATAGCAAGATATAATAGGTACTTCAAGCTCGACGGCTATCACAAAGGAAAGTAAGCTCGGGTATAGAAATAACCGAGGCACGCGGAGACGAAGATGTATTCCCGTGTTCCCTTCCTTTGCCAGAAGTTACGTCACGTTTGGAGAGGTGGGGTCCCATGAAGGATTCCCCAACGCCACGAAGGCTCACCTTCTTCTCCGAGCCAAACCCACGAAGGATAATGGCCCTTTCCTTATGGTTAGCTTTTCCTCCACTCCGAAGATGGCAAGCTCCACAACCGCTTCACAAGCTGCACGAAGGAGAAGCCCGGGCCCCTTCACAACCTTCCACAAAGAGGTCACCGGGACACCAACCAAGCCAACTAGGAGGTCACCCTCCAAGAGTAACAAGCTCACGGTCTCTCACTCGAACTAATCGTGGTGGAGAGCTCAACACTTTGCAATGATACAAAGCAAGAACACTAGAGGTGTTCAAATGCTTCACACTCAAAACCCACCAAAGCAACAAATGCTAGGATGAGATTAGAGGGGAAGAACAAGGAGGATATCAACAAATGACTCCAAGATCTAGATCCAAAGGGTTCCCCTCACTTAGAGGAGAAATGGATTGGTGGAGATTGTAGATCTAGATCTCCTCTCTTAGATCCCTCAAGAATGAACAAGAATCATGGGGGGGATCAAAAGATAGGGCAAGTTCTTCAAAGGCAACAATGGAAGAGAGTGAGTGTAAGAACTTACCCAGCCCAAGGTGGAAGAAGGGCTATTTATAGCCCAAGGGAAAATATAACCGTTGGGGAGAACAACGGGCAGAAAAACGACCCAGCCGGTCAGCCAGCCGGTTCACCGGGCGTGGCGCCGTACCGACCGGTGGGACACCCGGTCCTGCCGGGTCTCAGACCGGGCTAGCCGGCAGCTGCCGGGCGAGGCATCGGGCTAGAACCGGGCGGCTTCTTGGCTTACAATATATGTGCCCGGATGACACCGGAGCAGGAGCCGGCGTGTGCCGAGAGGTCCGGTCCACAGGCCGGCGCCGCCGGGCTAGGCACTGGGCCGACCGGTTGAAACCGGACGTGAGGTCGGGTGGGCACCGGGCGATGGTGCCAAGCTCCCTAGAATGTGCCCGGATGGCATCGGTCCTAGGGCCGGTCGGTGCCGGGCCAGCCGGTGAGACAGCCGGCAATGCCGGGCGTGGAACCGGAAAAAGCAGGACCCCTAAAGACCATTTCTTTTCCTTTTTGTTGGAACTCCGATTGACATGAAACCAATTTTGTTGGAAAGATAACAACGAATAGAACCCCAACGAAAATGGTGAAACGGAAAGATAATGGAAATATGGAGACTCCTCACAGGATATGTTTAGATAATTCTAGAGAGGGAGTCTCCCACCGTCAAGAAATGGTGAAGACGTCCAAACTCGAAAACGCAATAGAAGATGCATGCGGATTCCGTTTTCGATGAACTTGGGCTTGTTGTAAAGCTAGAAACAAGCTCAAGAACCTCTCACAGAGAAACACCAAGAAGTAATAGGGATATGCAAAGTATGCAAAGGGTTGAGCTCCCTAAGACGATGTGATCAAGTTACCCAACCGAAAAACCCTCTTGATAGTGCGGCTATCTATCCTATAATCCGGTCTCCCAACAACCACCTTGAGACCGGTAAAAGGAAAACCTAGCAAGGCCATACCTTTGACTTGCGCATCCCGCTTGATCTTTATGATAACTCTTCAAGCTCCACTCAAGCCGGAATACCTTACTTGATCATTGTTGCTTTGTGAAGACTCACAAATGCTCCCCCATACACCATGATGGGAAAGCTCCATTGATGCACATCTTCACATGTCCATTATCACTAAATGGACGGCAAGCTTCAAGCATATGATCCTCTTGAGATGCTCAACTTGAACTTGCCCAACTCAACCTTGATGACGATCACCACTTGATGTCATCCTCTCATGGACTATATGAGATCTCACTTTTGATGCATGCCCATGGAAAGATACCTAACCCACATAGACAACACAAGGGCACATATATGATGGGTTAGTTTATAAAGCATAATTTACAAGGCTTACCATACCTCATGACTTCACGTGGCACATTCTTCATGCTTCATGTGTTTACCAAACTTGACTCTATTCTTCACTCCTTGTATTGGTCAACCTTGTATCTTCTCATGCTCTATCATACTATCTTGAGGTGTATATAGAATTCTTCATTTGTTTGCATGCTCTAAATCTTAGTCAACCATAGCTCAACTTATGAGACTATCATGACACCGACTTAGAGCCATAACTTGAATTCTTCACTTGGAATCAAGCACTCAAGATCTTGATCATTCATTGCTTATCACATAAGCTAGAGCATCGCTAATATTGAGTTCCACATAAAAATTCCATCTTCATTTCTTCTTGATCATATCACATATATATATATATATATATATATATATATATTTAAATCGATGATCTTGATGCCAATACACAAGGTATATCTTTATCTTCATGGCATCTATACTTAAATCCAACACATGGAATACAAGTAGTACATATGGAATATTCCTTCATATAAACTCAATAAAAACATTAGTCCATAGGGGTTGTCATTAATTACCAAAACAACACATAGGGGCAATATACCCTTACACCATATCTACTTAAAACGACATCAAACCTTAAGTATGTCACCTGATGACCCACAAGTATAGGGGATCGCAACAGTCTTCGAGGGAAGTAAAACCCAAATTTATTGATTCGACACAAGGGGAGGTAAAGAATACTTATAAGCCTTAACAACTGAGTTGTCAATTCAGTTGCACCTGGAAAAGCACTAGCAACGAGGGTGATGTGAAAGTAGCGATGATATGAGAGCGGTAGTAACGATAACACAGCAACGGTAATAGTAGTATGAGAGCAATGGCACCGAAAACGAGTTGACATGTAGAACGAGTATATGATGATGAAAGATGGACCGGGGTTCCCAGCTATCTACACTAGTGGTAACTCTCCAATAACAAGTGTTGGGTGAACAAATTACAGTCGGGCAATTGATAGGATTGAAATAGCATTAAGACAGAATATCAAGATCATTAATCATGTAGGCATGTTTCCCAATAATAGTCGTACGTGCTCGCAATGAGAAACTTGTACAACATCTTTTGTCCTACCAGCTCGGTGGCAGCCGGGCCTCAAGGGAAACTACTTGGATATTAAGGTACTCCTTTTAATAGAGCACCGGAGCAAAGCATTAACACTCCGTGAAAACATGTGTCCCTCACATCACCGCCATCCCCTCCGGTTGTCCCGATTTCGTCACTTCGGGGCCATTGGTTCCGGACGGTGACATGTGCATACAACTTGTAGATACAATCTAAGCAATAAGTATAGAGCTCAAATCTAAGATCATGCCACTCGGGCCCTAGTGACAAGCATTAAGCATAACAAGATTGCAGCAACAATAACTTCATAAACTTTGTAGATAGACAATCATAACGTAACAATCCATCGGATCCAGACAAACACAACACCGATTACATCGAGATGAATCTCAATCATGTAAGGCAGCTCATGAGATCATTGTATTGAAGTACATGGGGGAGAGAATACCAACTAGCTACGGCTAGAACCCGTAGTCCATGGGGGAACTACTCACGGAGCATGATGGAGGCGGTGGCGTTGATGGAGATGGCTTCCGGGGCACTTCCCCGTCCGGCGGAGTGCCGGGACGAGACTCTGTCCCCCGAGTTGGAGTTTCGCGATGGTGGCGGTGCCCACGGAGTCTTTCTCGGAGTTTCGTCAAGAGTTCCGGTGTTTTTAGGTCGAAAGGGATTTTATAGGCGAAGAGGCGGCGCAGGGGGCACTAGGGCGCCACACCACGGGCCGGCGCGGGCCCGGGCCAGGCCGCGCCGCCCTATGGTGTGGTGGCCCTCGGCCCCTCTCCGAGCTCTTCTTCGGTGTTCTGGACGCTTCCGGGAAAAATAGGAGGTTTGGTCTTCGTTTCGTCGAATTCGAGAATATTGCCCGAACAGCCTTTACGGAACCAAAAACAGCGAGAAAACGAGCGGCAGCTGTGGCATCTTGTTAATAGGTTAGTTCCGGAAAATGCATGAAATCATCATAAAGTGCAAGCAAAACATGTAAGTATTGTCATAAAACAAGCATGGAACAACAGAAATTATGGATACGTTGGAGACGTATCAAGCATCCCCAAGCTTAGTTCTGCTCGTCCCGAGCAGGTAAACGATAAAAAGAATAATTTCCGTAGTGACATGCTACTTACATAACCTTGATCATAATATTACAAAGCATATGAAATGAATGAAGTGACTCAAGGCAATGATCTATAGTTGCTAACAAATAGATAACATATAGCAAAACTTTTCATGAATAATACCTTCAAGACTAGTATCAAAAGTCTTGCACAAGAGTTAACTCATAAAGCAATAAGTTCAAAGTAAAGGCATCGAAGCAACACAAAGGAAGATATAAGTTTCAGCGGTTGCTTTCAACTTGTAACATGCATATCTCATGGATAATTGTCAACACAAAGTAATATGATGAATGCAAATATGCAAGTATGTAAGAATCAATGCACAGTTGACACAAGTGTTTGCTTATAAGGTGGAAGGAAGTAGGTAAACTGACTCAACATAAAGTAAAAGAATGGCCCTTCGCAGAGGAAAGCATCGATTGCTATATTTGTGCTAGAGCTTTGGTTTTGAAAACATAAAGAGAGCATAAAAGTAAAGTTTTGAGGGGTGTTTGTTGTTGTCAACGAATGGTAGTGGGCACTCTAACCCCCTCGCCAGACAAACCTTCAAAGAGCGGCTCCCATGAATTATTTTTATTTTTGGGTGGCACTCCTTCCAACCTTTCTTTCACAAACCATGGCGAACCGAATCCTCGGGTGCTCGCCAACAATCTCATACCATGAAGGAGTGCCTTTTTATTTTAGTTTTATTATGATGACACTCCTCCCAACCTTTGCTTACACAAGCCATGGCTAACCGAATCCTTCGGGTGCCGTCCAACAATCACATACCATGGAGGAGTGTCTATTTTGGTTAATTAATTTGGGACTGGGAATCCCATTGCCAGCTCTTTTTGCAAAATTATTGGATAAGCGGATGAAGCCACTAGTCCATTGGTGAAAGTTGCCCAACAAGATTGAAAGATAAACACCACATACTTCCTCATGAGCTATAAAACATTGACACAAATCAGAGGTAATGAATTTTGAATTGTTTAAAGGTAGCACTCAAGCAATTTACTTTGGAATGGCAGGAAATACCACATAGTAGGTAGGTATGGTGGACACAAATGGCATAGTGGTTGGCTCAATTATTTTGGATGCATGAGAAGTAATCCCTCTCGATACAAGGCTTAGGCTAGCAAGGCTATTTGAAGCAAACACAAGTATGAACCGGTACAGAAAAACTTACATAAGAACATATTGCAAGCATTATAATACTCTACACTTGTCTTCCTTGTTGCTCAAACACTTTTACCGAGAAAATATCTAGACCTTAAGAGAGATCAATTATGCAAACCAATTTCAACAAGCTCTACAGTAGTTCTCCACTAATAGGCTTAAACTACATGAAAAAACTTAATCATGATCTACTTGAGAGCTCAAAACAATTGCCAAGTGTCAAATTATCCAAGACATATGAGGCATTTTCCTTTTCCAACCAAATAAGTATTGTAGCTTCCAACTTTTATCATTGAACATTAAAAGTAAAACGAAGAACACAAGTGTTCATATGAAAAAGCGGAGCGTGTCTCTCTCCCAAACAAGGATTGCTAGGATCCGAATTTATTCAAACACAAACAAAAATAAAACATACAGACGCTCCAAGTAAAGCACATATGATGTGACCGAATAAAAATATAGTTTCGGGGGAGGAACTCGATAAGTTGATGAAGAAGGGGATGCCTTGGGCATCCCCAAGCTTAGACAGCTTGAGTCTTCTTGAAATATGCAGGGATGAACCACGGGGGCATCCCCAAGCTTAGACTTTTCACTCTTCTTGATCATATATCATCCTCCTCTCTTGACCCTTGAAAACTTCCTTCACACCAAACTTCTCACAAACTTCATTAGAGGGGTTAGTACTCAAAAAATTTGAATCCACCTTGGTCCTGTAGTGGCACATTGCAAGAACTCAATAAAACATTAGCTACAGCTCTCCACGTCTAGAAAACCTCGCTTAAAGTCCACAAGAGACAATGCAAAAAACAGAGACAGAATCTGCCAAAACAGAACAGCCAGTAAAGACGAATTTTAAATAAATACTTCCATTGCTCAAATCAGAAAACTCAAAACTAATGAAAGTTGCGTACATATCTGAGGAACAGGCACGTAAATTGGCATATTTTTATGAGTTACCTACAGGGAAAACAGCCCAGATTCGTGATAGATAGAAATCTGTTTCTGCGCAGAAATCCAAATCTAGTATCAACCTTCGATTAGAGGCTTCACTTGGCACAACAAAACACAAAACTAAGATAAGGAGAGGTTGCTACAGTAGTAAACAACTTCCAAGACACAAATATAAAACAAAGTACTGTAGCAAAATAACACATGGGTTATCTCCCAAGAAGTTCTTTCTTTATAGCCATTAAGGTGGGCTCAGCAGTTTCGATGATGCACTCCCAAGAAATAGTATTTGAAGCAAAAGAGAGCATCAAGAGGCAAATCCAAAACAAGTTTAAGCCTAACATGCTTCCTATGCATAGGAATCTTGTACACAAATAAATTCATGAAGAACAAAGTGACAAGCATAAGAGGATAAAACAAGGATAACTTCAAAAATTTCAGCATATAGAGAGGTGTATTAGTACCATGAAAATTTCTACAACCATATTTTCCTCTCTCATAATAATTTTCAGTAGCTTCATGAACAAACTCAACAATATAGCTATCACATGCAGCATACTTTTCATGATTTCCAAACACAAATTTTTTATCAAGTTCAAGAATAGTGGAATTAAAGCTTTCAAACTTACTTTTATTAATAATATAACAAGGTAGTTGATCAATCTCAATAGATATGGGACTCATAGAATAAGTCAAGAACTCTCCAATCCCATTTTCATTAGTAGTACAATTAATATTATCAAGTAACATAGGACCATCATCTAGAGCTTTATCATAAACATTTGCCAAGCAAAATTCTTTAGTACCATGCATTTCGACATCAGGCACAAACAAAGCATTATCATAAGATTTATCAAAGTAGCATGAATTATCATAGATAACAGTAGCATAATCATTCTCACAAGTATTACTCATAGGTACTATTTCAAGAGAATCCACAGGAACATAGCATTCAACCTCTTCCGGTAAGCATGGAGGACAATCAAATAGTGTAAGAGATAAAGAGTTACTCTCATTAGAAGGTTGGCATGGGTAGCTAATCCATTCTTCCTCCTTTTGTTCATCACTCTCCTCTTCTTTTTCATCCAATGAGCATTCAGGTTCATCAATTTCCTCCTCTTTTTCATCCAATGAGCTTTCGGGTTCATCAATTTCTTCTTCCACCGATTCCCGCAAATTGTGAGTGCATTCTTGTGCATTAATGTGTCTCTCTTTATAATCAAGGATATAAGGATTCCCTACTGTAGCATTCTATGCAAGAATTAAGGATAGTAGAGACATAATCTTTAAGGCCCTTACAAACAACACAAGTTTCATAATTCTCAACCATGAAGGATTCTATCTCGGAGGCTCCCATAAATAAGACAAATTGTTCTACCTCTTCGAACCCATAATGAATATAGCAATTCCGATTATAGTTCTTAATTAAAAATTCCTCACTAAAGCCACATTGAAATTTAAGATGTTTAGTATCCTGTTGAGAGCAACAGTTTATATCATGGCGTTCAAGCAAGATTTTAGCAATTGTATTCAATTTTTCTATCATAGCACTCATTAGTTTACAAGTTCTTGATTCTCTATAACAATTATAACATTCTATAAGCTCCAAGTAGGTTGTAGGTTCTCCCATAACAGCAGTTTTTAATTTTTCGATTTTTCAAATTTTTATGGATTTTTGGGTATATGAGGAAAATAAAACAAAACTGAAATAAACTAGACAAAAGTAAACTAAGCAAACTAATACTAGACAGAATTAAACTAAGCACAAATAAACTAGACAAAAGTAAACTAGCAAAACAAAATAAAATAAAAGTAGAGAGAGAGGTAGAGTGTACTCCCCGAGTGAACTTATGAGTAGAGCTATGCCTCCCGAGCAACGGCGCCGAGAAAATAGTCTTGATGACCCACAAGTATAGGGGATCGCAACAGTCTTCGAGGGAAGTAAAACCCAAATTTATTGACTCGACACAAGGGGAGGTAAAGAATACTTATAAGCCTTAACAACAGAGTTGTCAATTCAGCTGCACCTGGAAAAGCACTAACAACAGGGGTGATGTGAAAGTAGCGATGATATGAGAGCAGTAGTAACGAGTAACACGGCTGGCAGTAATAGTAGTATGAGAGCAATGGCACCGGAAAACGAGTTGACATGTAGAACGAGTATATGATGATGAAAGATGGACCGGGGTTCCCAGCTATCTACACTAGTGGTAACTCTCCAATAACAAGTGTTGGGTGAACAAATTACAGTCGGACAATTGATAGGATTGAAATAGCATTAAGACAGAATATCAAGATCATTAATCATGTAGGCATGTTTCCCAATAATAGTCGTACGTGCTCCCAATGAGAAACTTGTACAACATCTTTTGTCCTACCAGCCGGTGGCAGCCGGGCCTCAAGGGAAACTCTTCGGATATTAAGGTACTCCTTTTAATAGAGCACCGGAGCAAAGCATTAACACTCCGTGAAAACATGTGTCCCTCACATCACCGCCATCCCCTCCGGTTGTCCCGATTTCTGTCACTTCGGGGCCATTGGTTCCGGACGAGTGACATGTGCATACAACTTGTAGATACAATCTAAGCAATAAGTATAGAGCTCAAATCTAAGATCATGCCACTCGGGCCCTAGTGACAAGCATTAAGCATAACAAGATTGCAGTAACAATAACTTCATAAACTTTGTAGATAGACAATCATAACGTAACAATCCATCGGATCCCGACAAACACAACACCGATTACATCAGATGAATCTCAATCATGTAAGGCAGCTCATGAGATCATTGTATTGAAGTACATGGGGGAGAGAATACCAACTAGCTACAGCTAGAACCCGTAGTCCATGGGGGAACTACTCACGGAGCATGATGGAGGGGCGGTGGCGTTGATGGAGATGGCTTCCGGGGGTACTTCCCCGTCCCGGCAGGGTGCCGGGACAGAGACTTCTGTCCCCCGAATTGGAGTTTCGCGATGGTGGCGGCGCCCCTGGAGTCTTTCTGGAGTTTCGTCAAGAGTTCCGATGTTTTTAGGTCGAAAGGGATTTTATAGGCAAAGAGGCGGCGCAGGGGGGAACCTAGGGGCGCCACACCACAGGCCGGCGCGGGCCCAGGCCAGGCCGCGCCGCCCTATGGTGTGGTGGCCCTCTGGCCCCTCTCCGACTCTTCTTCGGTGTTCTGGACGCTTCCGGGAAAAATAGGAGGTTTGGTCTTCGTTTCGTCGAATTCCGAGAATATTGCCCGAACAGCCTTTCCGGAACCAAAAACAGCAGAAAACGAGAAGCGGCACTTGTGGCATCTTGTTAATAGGTTAGTTCCGGAAAATGCATGAAATCATCATAAAGTGCAAGCAAAACATGTAAGTATTGTCATAAAACAAGCATGGAACAACAGAAATTATGGATACGTTGGAGACGTATCATCACCCTACGGTTCGAGAACTATACGGACATGATCGAGACTCTTCTCCGATCAATACTTAATAGCGGGACCTGGAGATCCATAATAACTCTCACATATTCAACGATGACTTCTTGATCGAAAGAACCATTCACATAAAATAACAATTCCATTTGTCTCACGAGATTTTACTTATCCGAAGTTTGATCGTCGGTATCTTCATACCTAGTTCAACCTCGTTACCGATAAGTAATCTTTACTCGTACTGTGATATGATATACCTTGTGAGCCAGTCACATGCTTGCAAGCTAACTGGATATCATTCCACCGAGAGGGCCCAGAGTATATCTATCCATCATTAGGATGGACAAATTCCACTATTGATCCATGTGCCTCAACCCTATACTTTCTGAACACTTAATCCCACCTTTATAACAACCCATTTACGAAGTAGTATTTGGTGTCATCGTATCCATCCGGTGTAGGTGATTAACATGATCTCACGGTCGGAGGATTAAGTTACTATGCATATTAAAGCTTGAAACACAAAGAACTAAGTGACTTGATCATATGCTACGCTTACTATGGGTGTATGTCCATCACATCATTCACCTAATGATATGACGTTGTTATTAATAACATCCGATGTTCATGATCATGAAACTATGATCATCTATTAATCAACAAGCTAGTTTAACAAGAGGTTTACTAGGGACTCTTTTATGTTTACAAAACACACATGTATTAATGTTTCCGGTTAATACAATTATAGCAGGAGATGCAAAAAATTATCATAAACACAAAGATATAATAATAACTACTTTATTATTGCCTCTTGGGTATATCTCCAACACTATGAGCCATGTGATATGAATGTTGATCAAACTACTATACTGTGCCTATGTTAATGTTTGTTCTTGCAAATTCATACGGATACATTATGTTACTACTGGAATGTTGCCAAAAAAGTTTACCGAATACTCTCCGAGTTTTGTGTTGACAATAATTATCACAGAGTTCGGTCATGAACGAAACTGAACCTGAATTCAGGTACCAAATCTGTCGGGTAGTAAAATTGACAAGTAATTTTTGGTCTTTATTTCTAGAGGAACGAATTCAAAATATACCGAAATAAAGAGACCAAATTTTCGGTCATGACCGAATGCCCGCCCCTAGTTGGTAGTGGGATTATTTTCATATGCAGTTGCATGTAGATAGTCAATTGCGAACATATGTGCAATTGCACAATGACAACTATTTTTTCATATTTTTTACATGCAATTGCAATGTGTGCAATTACACATATGAGCGCAGTTGCACATAATATGTCGTTTCCCATATTAGTTTGTAACCGGGCTTGTGGTTGTTTTGTTTCTAAGCTTGTTATTGGGCTTCCTAATTAATCATGGAAAACAGCCTAGAAAAGAAAAAAATTATGGGATTCCAATTGATCGTGGCTGACTTAGATTGACCCATAATTAATTATTGATCGCTCGAGAATTAGGACCCTTCCATATGACAATCGCGCTTTTTTAAGAATACACCGTTAAAGGTCTGGAAGGTGTATTAATCATATCAAAGAAAGACCTAGATGGTACATCGTCAAGAAGGACAACTCCACACACCCAACATGATACATCGTCAAGCGGCAAAATACACACCCTTTAGAAAGCTGATGATAAACAACTCGACTTGCCTTGTCCAACATCTTACTACAAAGCATGAGGAGACGGAGCACATGGTTTCAAGACCCCATCACAAACTTAGCAAGACACCACCATGGCTCGACCTCAGCTTCAAGGCAACATGGACTAACCTCCCCTCTTGTGTGCCAAGAGGAGTCGGCGAGTAGAAGGCATGATTCTAACGAATTCAGCAGAGCTACGTGCCGTACAGTGCGTCCCAGAAGTCCATGCCATGGACACCAACCAAAACTGACATCACATCACATTCCCCTAGTCTCTAGATATCACGTTGTCCTCTCCCCAGATAGCCTAGACAGCGTCTTAAAAAAGATAACGACATTGTGGCGCTGCCCGCGCATGGTCTGGCTGATAGGAGCCACCACGAGGAAAATGGAACCCGCGGGCGTCGCTAGACCCTTCCTGACAAAAAAGCCCGAAAGCCCGGCGGGCCGAGCCTCTTCCTTAAAATGCCCATATGTGAAGCCTAGGCCTAGCCTTGCCTGAATGTCGAGCCTAGATTTCAGGTGTAGGCCCGAGATTTTTGGGCCTGGATTGGGCGGGCCGTTGTGTCGATTGACTAAAAAGACAAATGCAATGAAGTATTCACATAACTCGATCCACTGGCTCGGCATAAAGCAGTGAAACGGGCACAAAGAAATGCTACTTACTCCCGGAAATTCAATTCGGCTCCCGGGTGCATATGCTCCCTCTATCAAAAAGTGATATTTCGAAATATCGAAAAATTTTGACAAAAAATTCTACATGTACATCTCCACAATATACGTACATTCGTCAAGTTTCGCGAGGAACCAATATGTTTTGTGATCTGTGTAAAAAAGAGAAAAATTATCTCCTGAAAAGCCTTATTTTCAGCATTGAATTTTGTCTTTTTTACACACGTCACACGACAAGTCGGATTTTTATGAAACAACTTTGTGAGCGCGTAGCACGTGAAAATGTACGTTCGAATTTTTCGTTTCAATTTTTTGAAATTTCAAAATGTATGTAACATGCATTTCAAAATAAAGAAATGCTACTTACTCCGTTTTATAATAGTCGCCAGCTAATTCAGCATAAAGTTATACTAAATCTGTATGAAGTTGTACCAAATCAACAATAATTAATTTAAAAACGAGATTAGTAACGCCATCGTTGTCAAACAAGTTCATTCTTCAACGGAACGGAATTCTTTCCCTGAGCGGCCGATTCCTCGTCTTCCCCACGCCGGAATTCGCGGGTGGCGCTCGCTACGATTGGCCCCCCGGTTGCCATTATCCGGACAATTCCCTGCTCCGCGTCACCGGTGCCGATCTGGCAAGTTTGAACCGTTCCACCGCATGGACATGCCGGAAAGAGAAACCCGGCCGTCGCGGCGTGGTCACGCCATGCGTGCGATGCGAGCGGAGGTCGACGTGGACCGGCGGACGTCGACGGGATAAGCATTGTAGCACTCCCTTGTCCGTACCAGTGATGACCTCCCCGCGCCTCACGCGCGCGGGACTCTTCGACCTATGCCGGCGCGACACGCGTACGTCGTCGCCGTCGCCTCCACCACCGGGAAAAGAAAGCCGTCGCGCTCCCCGGCTTGACTTGCCCGTCCCGGCGCGCCCGTACGTACGTAAAGCTCGGGCGCGCCGCAGCGGCTGCGCGCCATGGATGGATGGCTGGTGCGTGGCCGCGACGCCGGTTCGCGCATGCGCACGTACGGCACGTACGGGGGCTCGGCCACTCCGGCGCCCGCGCGCGCTGCCGCACGGCAAGGCTGGTCCGTCATGTCGCCAGCCTGATCATGAACTACAGGGTTCTTAATCTAGCTACTGTGCACGTACTTGCCGTCCTCTACTCTAGTCTAGTCTAGGGAAAATGGCGGCTGACCATCTCTATGGGAGCTAAGGCAGTACAGTAGCAGCGTACCGCCTAGCCGGCCGAGCATGCATAGCTCTACAGTTCATTTCATTCGTAGGAAACCGACTCCATTGAATCGAACATCCGTTGCTTAAGACGCATGGAAGCTTTGCGCGCACGCACGGCAACCTTAATTCCCGTCCTAGAACAATCGCGGCTCAGATTCAGATTACCAGGTGAATTGTGTCTAAATTTCACAGGCTAATGGTTCGCGTTCCCCGGCCACGATTGATTAGGGAGCAGAAAGCCACGGCCATGACAGTGTAGCTTCGTCGACCGTTCCAGCGGGCACATTGTGCGCACATGCATGAAAAGAGCCTGAAAGAAGCCTTTTTGTCGGGAGCTGGTCTCGTCATTCCGAACCACGCCATTGCCAGCATGGGAGGGGGCAAGCTCTAGATCTCCGCTAGGCAGGGGATGCCATGGCGTGGCTCATCAACGTCGTAGCACCAATTAATCAATCATGTCATGTAGCGTCTCCAAAGAGAAAACAGATAAATCAAATTTGCTACTGTATATATGTAGCTGGGGATCCACTTGGCACCTACACACAGTGCTGTGATGTACAGCTAACGGCAGAGCAAAACTACCAATCTGAGATCACAAAGTTCCTTCTGCAGTACATCAGATATATGCATAGTTCCAAGTTCCCTCCTCCCGTTAGTAGATAGATTCGGCTCTAACTTTCGACATCTCTTCTGCGGTAAGATTTGGCCTGCTACGTTTTCGGCAAAGTATTGTTAGGCCAAGAACGATCTCGACTCTCGAGATGACGTTTTTTCAGTAAATATATAATATCTCTTCTTTGATTCTTCTTGATAGCGACACGGAGCGTTCAGCAATTGGTAAAGTTTGTAGATGAATCAACCGTACTATAGTGCATTATAGTATTGTGGGTTTGCTGTTTTTGTTGGCTGAGAAAGATGTTATTTCTAAGTGATAGACAAAACATTTGCCAAGCTTAAGGAATTGCGCCCAAGGAGTTGATTCCGCTGCTGAGAGTTAACCCATGACCTGGCTGTTCACTGATCAAGGAGCAGCTCTGCTGTCTTCCCCAAAAAAATTAAGAACTCAGAGCGAGCTACACGCAAAAATGCTTAAATTGCACAAAATTTCTAAAATTGTGTTAGTAGTACACTCTTGTATAAATAATAACATTTGAATTCGTCAACTTATAAAGAATATTTTGAATCGTCAACTTGTAAGTAAATTTCATACTCAACTTAATCATTGTTTCTTATTTTGAAGAAAGATATCTTGTATAAATGTAGAACGATAGAGAGATATGCGGAATATGATGGATGTATTATTGAGCCTCATGGG
The DNA here is from genome assembly GCF_022539505.1 of Lolium rigidum. Taxonomy (NCBI): domain Eukaryota; kingdom Viridiplantae; phylum Streptophyta; class Magnoliopsida; order Poales; family Poaceae; genus Lolium; species Lolium rigidum. The sequence goes on along the minus strand of NC_061514.1, from coordinate 120,768,116 downwards.
CGAATATATACAGGCGTAGAGTGATCATCTTAGAGTGCAAGACAAGACACGTGATCTATCTCTATCATAGATTACCTAAACCGTACGTATACTATAACACTCCCCGCAGTCGTAGCGGGAGCGTCGTGAACAACATGAACAACGTGGATGGTCAGACTGGAGATAAACCGAAGTGGACCCCAGAAGGCTGACACTCCCCCGCAGTCATAGCGGGAGCGTCGTGGACGGTGTCGCGTCGCGGATGCTTGGACTGTAGAAGGAGCCGATGTCCTCATGCAAGGTGATAGTCCTTTGTGCCGATGTCGAGGTAGCCGAGAGCGTGTGGGTACTGCAGCTTTGGTCGGGGTAGCCGCTCGAGGGGATGCAGTGGTCGATGTCGTGGTCGGGTGCCGGTGTCGAGGTAGCCGCATATGAAGCCGCCAGCGCATAGTGCGCGAGGAGAGTAATAGAGACGCGTCGGGCAGTCGTCGAAGAGGGGTGTCGATGCCGAGTCGATGCAGTCCGAACCATCGAGGACGAGGTGCTGCCATAGTTTTGCCAGAACTAGGCGCACGTCGGGGACGAAGGCATACTCCGATTTTTCCCGAACCGAGTACGCAAAGGAGAAGTCGGCAACGCGGTCGAGGCAGTATTAGAAGAGTCGATGCCGTGGAAGATGTTGTCGAAGCCGATGAGGACGAGGTGCCGATCCGAACTTGCCAGGCCTGGGGTCGCGTCGGGACGAAGGCACGTACCGGTGTTGCCAATACCGGACGTGCGAGGCAGGGACCATCATGGACCATGCGCTAGTGTCAGGGGGACCAGCAGAGGAGGCCTCCAGAGCGGTGGCGAGACGCAGAGCGGGAAACCAAAAAAAACGTCGGTCGAGCGACCAGCGGACAAAAGGAAAACCGATCTACATATCGGGAAAAAAAGACGCGAGGGCAGCCGATCAACCGATCGGCAAACGAACCCTCATACGGGTTGCGCGGCCCCCGGAGTAGGCCATGGTGATTGACCTCCCCGGGGGCGGCGCGGGCGAAAGTGCGGGCGGCGTCTAGGTCAAGATCGGCGCCACTCTGATACCAACGATAGAGAGATATGTGAAATATGATGGATGTATTATTAAGCCTCAAGGCGAGTATATATAGGCGTACAGTGATCATCTTAGAGTGCAAGACAAAACACGAAATCTATCTCTATCATAGATTACCTAAACCGTACGTATACTCTAACAATAAATAAGACTTACACAATCAACTTACAAACATACTCCCTCTGTCTCACCAAAAATGTCTGGAACGGAGGGAGTACATTATTTTGTTGGATTTGACTACGCGGCGGCGCCGCATCTGCTCGATTCTGTGCGGCGGCTGTTGGCGTGGGGCTCTCCTATGCTTTACCCGGCTAAGCGGCTCTCCTATGCTTTACCCGTCTAAGCAAGCGTATTAATGGGCCTTTGGGCCAAAGTGTGAGATTCCGCAATTTAAAGCATCGAATTCTCGTTAAGTTTTTCTTCATCATTAGACTCCCGCTGTTACGATCTGTTCCAACAACTCCGTATAACATTTGTTGCTCTCTGTATAACATCGTCCTCTTGACCCTCCTTGAGCGGCGCCTTCCCACGGTGGCCTTCCAGCAGCGGTGCTCTACGGCTGTTGCCTCCCGCCGAGGTGCTCTACGACGGCGGCCTACCCGCGTCGCCGCTTTACCCGTGGCAGTCTGAGATAGAGAGGGGATTATGTGTGTGGCTTGGAAGAGCTCGTGAGGGAGAGAGAACAGATAAGGTGTGAGTGCTCCATCGCTTTGTTACACGCATCTCATCGCACCGCCGCATTAGAGAGAGCAACGTGCGGCGCTTCTGTGTATCATTCTCCTATTTTGTTTGAACAAAATCTCCTTCACATGAAAACACGCACGGGGTCGTGTGCAAGGTGTACGATATCCTAGTCTCATTGTTCTTACATTTGGGTTTCTTCTTTCTGAACTGTTTGATTTCACCGGGATTGATGTCATGATGCCTTGCAACCGTCGGCTTTCTACATATGAAAGCATCACCATAGAAATCGTTAGTGTCGGCACCATTGCTACCTAAAATATCTCAAATGACGTTCTTCGCATTTATTCATAACTCCTTTTAAAAAAAATAGCACCTATGGAACTTCCGAATAAATCAGAACCAAAAGAAACCATCCGGTGCATGAAAAATAATGATGTTTTGGAAATTGACATGTTTTGGAAATTGTTTTGGAAAAATAATGATGTTTTGGAAATAAGACTTGGCCACTTGTTCTCATTGCAATATATGTTTGAGGGACAACTAAATGATAATATTTTGAAAAGTACTTCTCAAAAACTATATATATATATGAATTTCAAGTTCCTAATTTGAATAGCTGAAAATAATATCAGCGGTAAAAAAATCACTTATGTCTTCAACAGGTCCAAACCGTCATTTTTGTGTGTGTGTTCTAGAGGGAGTAAAGTTAGGTTAAATTTGGAGAACCTATTTGCAAAATGGGTGGCATATCCACCGATGGTTCGTGAGAATTTCCGCGATGTTAGTTCTGAACCATTTGCGATAAAGTTCTCCACTGCAATACGGACATATGGATAAACAATATCATTTTGTTTGTTCCAGCGGCACATTGTGCACATGAGAGACAAAGATTTGGTGCACATGAGAACTAGTGATTTCTTTATTTAAAAAATTCTAAGTTCCAAAAAAATTGGAAAAAAACATGATGTAGCCAGTAATGTATCGAGTAAAGGAGCAAACTTTCCAATTGGAAACAATGTGTAGTTTTGGCTACACAAAAATAACAAAAGTGTACATCTGAGTATAGTGATTTAAAATATCAAAGTAAAGACAGATTTTGACATTTTTGTGTCGCCAAGAATACAAAACATTTGAAACTGAGATTTTGCATGTTAGTGGAATATATCATTAGCTACTTTTAGGATTTTGTTTCATAATTTTCTAAAACATGTAAATATGAATTTTTGAATTTTCTAATATGCCGAGGGCACTTGTGCTCGGGACTAAAATGATTTTCCGCTGAAAGAAGCCTTTTTGTCGGCAGCTCATCGAGTCATTTTGAACCAACAGATGGCCGCGCCATTGCCAGCATGGGAGGGGGCAAGCTCTAGATATTAGCTAGGCAGGGCCGCAGGGGATACCACGGCTCATCAACTTCATGGCACCAATTAATCAATCATGTCATGTAGCGTCTTACAAATGAAGCGAAAAAAAATGAATTTTGTCATGTAGCTGGATTCACTTGACACCTACACAGTGCTGTGATGTACTACCCATTTAAGATCGCAAAGTTCTTTCTGCAGTGTGCATCAGATATATGCATAGTTCCAAGTGTGTTCCTCCCATTAGTAGATAGATTCGGCTCTAACTTTCTACATGTACTTCTATGATAATATTTGGCCTTTTACATTTTCATCAAAGTATTGTTAGGCAAAGAACCATCTGAAGATGGCAATTTTTTTAGTAAATATTTCTTTTCTTGAGTCTTCTCGATAGCGACAGAGCGCGTTCACGATACATCGATCGGCAATTGGTAAAGCTTGTAGATGAATTAACCGCACACAAACAGGGGACATGGTCAATCTATCGGTCCATTATACTTTTCTGGGTTAGCTTTTTTTTCGGCTGATGAAGATATTGTCCTTATTTCTAACTCGGCCAGCTTCACCTCAAAATGCTCAAGTTACCAAAATTTCCAAATTTGTGTTTTTTACAACCTCACAAAATTTATAAAATTGTGTTTTGTTTTCTAAAATGTTAAGTTGATAATGATCCAAGAAATAAAATTTCATACTCAGCTTATAAATAATCATTTTTTTGTTATTTTGAACAAAACTCTTATATAAATAAGAACTTCAAAATCAACTTACATACGAACAATCCTATTTTGACCAAAATCTCCTTCACAATGGGGGCATGCGAAAGGTGTACCCCATCCTAGTATTGTTGTAATTATTTTTTAGTTTACTTCTTCCTAAACTAATTGATTTCATTTGTAATTATACCTTGCAACCATTGGCTATCAACCATCCCATGCCTTCTGAGATTACCATCATGCGTAGATATGAAAACATCACCGACATTATTCACATTTGACTATTTTGCATATTTGCTTTTATTTTTGATAAGTGGCCCTCGCAAATGCGAGGGCATCATTTTTATTGTTTCAAAAAATGTGTGGAATAAATTTATAGTTTATTTTATATTCGCAGTTCGTGGAAGGAAATTATATAGTTTTATTGTTATATTTAATGTAAAGCTAAATATACTATAGCTTGCGTGCTAAATATATGTTATTATATTTAATTTGGTAGTGAATTATGGTTATGTCATTAAAAAATTGTACTTAATTAAATCCTTGTACAACTCATGTGTGCAATTAGTGAAAAGAAAAATCAAAAGGTTGATCAAACATGCATCCTTCTTCTGCCTCCAGATTACGGTTTGCTCCAGTTAAACATTAGGGTTCCCCTAATCGTTGGCAAATGATGGTATGAGTGTTGAATTCCCGCCTTGAGTTTCCTTCCATATCCGGAAAATAAAGAGGGAAATTACTTCTGTGCGAGTTGTGGTATTATATTTTGTAATTAGTTTAAATATAAATACTTAGTGCAAACATAAGGAAATAGACATTACATCTTTTTGTGATTACTGTAATCTAGTTCTGGCAGTTTTCCTAGGGTCTGCCAAGTAGGTGGACACTATTTTGGTACCAAATTCGTTCATACAATCATCCAATGTGTTATTATTTTACTGTATTTTGATAGTGGTTTAAATCACATACTGTGGTAATTTTTGTGTGAGAGCTGAGACTTGAACATCAAGTTTTAAGGCAAATGCACGGCGGATTTTCTTGTCTCTTGGCTGCCTCTATGTCTTTTTATGCCGTTCCGCTTGTTTGGTCTTGTTGTTTCCGTGCTTTTTATTCAGTTCGAACATATATATGTCCCGGTGGTGACCGTTGTGAAAAATCCGCTATGTATATTTCAATCTCCAAAGCTGCGATACACGGGATGTGTCCATTCCGGAGAGCCCCTTGTGTGAAATTATTCTGTATATTTGAATATTCACTTTTATGTCCAATATTTAATTTTTAAGGTAGTACATGTACATATCATTTTATTTTTGGAGCTGCTCGTATATTTTCCTGTTAGACTGCCACCATATTTTCTAGTTTATAGTATTTCCAGTGACACAGCATATGGCACGTGTTAGCTAAAACATGATCCTATAGCTCAGATATGGTTAAAAATCAATCAGCTTTCAACGTTTCTTTTCCATCATCGCGCTTCGAAATTTGCTTCATGCACGGTCGTAATCAGCATAGACCAATTATCAAGTTGTTTTTTTTTTCATAGATCTCAAAAAACAAGTTGGTTTTTCATCAACAATGTTCCGTTTTGGTACATAGTCAATAGGAATGTCTCGGTCGTGTGAATTTTGATTTCTAGTTAAATCTGACTACATACCACAAGCAGGTATCCTTGTACAACATGCTAGAAAAAGAATACAATTTATACTTTATAGCACAATATTATCTGACCCCTTAACATACATATACGAATCCAGCATATGTTGGATCGATTGGTTCTAGTATACATCTAGCATTTGACACGAAATTTGGACATATAACTAACACAGACTAAAATTTCTTATTAATATGATAGAGCTAGAGTCCTAGGCATATACGTACGTGTGATTTTAAACAACAATGTGAAACGGTCAGTTCACCTAACATCAAAACAGTGCATAAACGTTGTCGTCGCCCGATCAAAGATCGTAGGTTTTCACTCTGAAAAAAGTCTTCCATCTTAAAACAATGCCTTCAACACAAGAACATTGCCAGCACAACCAATTAAGGTCAGACCTTGAATTTTAAATCCTAACCATAAATTTTAGATCTACCTATCAAAATAATTAGAATGATGTGAATTAACGTGGTGTCTCTATTTTAAACATCCGTATTTTTCTTTTAGTATATAATAGATAGATAATAGATAGATATCCCCAACGAAACTTTCAGATAAATCAGAATCAAAACGTACTCTCCAGTAAATGGGGAAAAAAATTGAGTTTTTTGGATAGTGACATGGTCGTGAGAATATAGGTTTGACCACTAGTTACCATTCAGATGTATGTATAAGGACCAACAAAACAATGATATTCTGGAAAGTACTTCTAAAAAATTATGCTTATCAATTTTGATATTTAAAATAATACCAGCGATCAAAAATTTCAACTTCTATCTTAAGACATGTACAGTACATCATATTTTTAGTGTTGTGGGGAAGTAAAGTTATTTTCAGTTTAGACATCCCATTCGTAAAGGGGTGACACATCATCGACGGTTCGTGAAAACTTCCGCGATGTCAGTTCTAAGCCATTTGTGATGAAGTTTTCTATTGCAATATGGATAACCAATACACATTAAGACTTTACCTCAAAAAAAGTTACACATTAAGACTTACATGTGAAAGGCCCCCAATCAAGAATTCTTTCTTTTTGCGCGGAAATCCACTGATCCATTCATAATCATTCGTTATTAATATAGTTATCGGTATTGCTGGATTGGGTGTTTTCTGTCGGGCGCACCTATGTTGTTTATGTGACTGTTTGGTTTCAGAGGGAGCGCTTCGAAGCTCTGCTGGTTGTTAATATCATGGAGCTCGTTTTCTTTCCATGGTGCCGGTGGAGAAGGTCATAAAAGCCGAGATCGGTGGAAGATCAATGGTGGTCGGATCTTGGTGGTGAGGTGAAATTGGCTTGGATCTTTGTGACTTCAAATAACGACTTGTATGTGGGGGCGACTGCACATGAGAAGTTTAGAGTTCTGCCTTAATTGGTTGTGTCTGACAATGTTCTTGTTGAAGGCATTGTTTTGAGATGGAGGACTTTTTTCAGGGTGAAAACCTATGATCTTTGATCGGGCGACGACAACATTTATGCACTGTTTTCTTCTTGGAGACCTCGCTTATGGAGAAGCTGATCTTCTGGTGTTGTCTTGGTGGTGTTAGTGTTGTTGTTTCAAGTTTTTGATCTCTGTAGTGGGACTTCTCTTTTCTGTAATTGTTCTCGCTTTTTTAGCTGTGTGCATCCTTTATGTCATTAGGGCATGATGTTGTTGCAAATGCTGGGTGTAATTGGTATCTCCGCGATATTAATATATGCTCTTTATTGAAAAAAAATGCAAAATTATTGCTAAGTCTATAGTTGTTTGTGTTACACAGCCACGTAGGTAATAATCTAGATAACATAGATTTGAATTCTTGGATAGTTTTTTACTCCCATTACAATAATACATTCGTAGCATAGATCTGTCCATTTTCACAGTGGAAGCCCACACGGAATATTGTACAGTATCCCTGCCTGCTCACACATATCCGTTCCGTTTTAAGACCCACAACCTCAAGTGGATCCTCTGTGCGTGCACTGGCACCAGATGTCGAGTGTGCAGGCGACAGAGAGAACGGTCCTTAAGAAATGGATGATGATCTGCATGATTGAGTATCTTTCCTTGGATGCATGTACAGACGTTGTGATCGTGCACTATTCGGTTAGTATCATCTTGTGACTAGTGTGCTGTCTCTGAGCTACTGGTTCATCATGCCTGCCATCGCTTGGGCCTTGGGCAGATCAGGTAGGACTAAATCTTTCTTTGGGAGTGTGTAGTGTGTGTCGGTAGGCCAGCCTATGATCGAGCATCAACTGCATCATGGAATATGATCAGGCCATCATTAAACATTGATATAAAACTTCATAAAACGGATATAGCAATATATAAATCAACAAAATTCTTTCATAATTAGAAAGAAGGAATGTGCTTTTCGTGTTCTCTAATACAAAAGAATGTACTCTTCTATCTGAATCCAAATTGCATGGATAAAATAAATCCAAAATTAGTAGATTAGTAATTGTCATGTCGTTTGTGTTACTTAGAGCAGATCACGTGCATTAGCCCGACACGCAAACAATCTAGCCGATACGTGGTATTTACACCCCAAAAAATAGCCCGATTGGATATTATATTTTGGATCAGCCTGCAAAACCTTTGCGGTAAACCCAAATGCACCGCCCGGACCATGGACCTATAAATCTACGGGCTCCGGGGGGTGAAAATGCGGGTTACCGCAAAGGCTTTTTCTCTACTCCGCATATTGTGACCAATGCGCTCTCTCTGAGCTACTAGTTCATCACGCTGGCCATCACCTGATTCATTGGCCCTTGAGCAGATAAGGTTCGACTGCATCTTTCTTTGGGAGTGTGTAATGTGTGTCAGCAGGCCAGCCTCTGATCGAGCATCGGCACCATCATAGAATGACCAGGCCATCATTAAAAATCGACATAAAATTTCATAAAATGGGTATATCAATAAATAAACAAGAAAATTGTTTTAAATATTTTAGATGGAAGGTATGTTTCTTCTGTCTAACATAAACAAATGTAATCTTTCGTGCAAATCCAATTGATAAAATAAATCCAAAATTCAGTAGTAACCGTCATGCCGCTTTTAGCACTTACTAGGTAGTCTAGGTTGGTGTGTCCTCTCAAGCTCTCTAGAGTTGTAGAAACAATGTATTTGGTACTTCTGGCTCTGTTAATGTACTCTGCATACATGATTTTTTTTAAGAAATCATTTAGCCAAGCACAAAGCCACACATATAAAAATATTAGGGTAAAACAGTTTGGTCAATTTTTTTCTATTTAACGGTCACCCGAGAAGTAAATACTATTTCTAAACCAGAAATAGTCAATTATATTTCAGGGTTTGTGCAATTGCAAAAATGATGTGAATACTATTATTATCAATCATTATTTCTAAACTTTGAAAAACAATAACTTCCAAGTCCATAAAGGCATAGTCGCTAGTACACTAAATTTACCGTTCGTTTAGTTTTGGTCAGTGCAAGCACGCCCAATGTAGGAGCATCTATCCCCATTGGGTTCCTTTTCTTGTTTTGAACTTGATCCCCCGGCCATGAGTTCCTTGCACCACCACGTCTCTTTCTACTAAAAGGATCCCCTCTCGCGTCTAGACTTGAAATTCCGGTATTTAAGCGCACCACCTCCATCTCGCTTTACTTTCTCTTCAACAACTCCCCTTCGATCAATCTGAATCCCTATCATCATCAGTTCCAAAAGGTAACCGATTACCTTATTATTGTTGTCACCCTTCTGATCCCGATCTCTCTCTACTCTTTCCTCGGTGTTCTTTCTAATGGATTCTTCTTGCATGCCTGCTATATATGCACCTATGATCCAATCCATTATTATTCCAGCTTCTGATAATTGTTTGGTTAATTTCTAGAGGTGTGGTGATGGATACTGAATTAGTCTTGCCGATTTGTTGCCTGCTTGTCCTAGCCAGTTTATGCATATATTGACTAGATGTGCCAATGTTCATTTCAGGGATCAGGAATTGACATGATGGAGCACGAGGAGCAGGATGAGCAGCGCGCCATGGAGCTGCCGCCGGGCTTCCGGTTCCACCCGACGGACGAGGAGCTCATCACGCACTACCTGGCCAAGAAGGTCGCCGACGGCCGGTTCGCCGCCCTCGCCGTGTCCGTGGCGGATCTCAACAAGTGCGAGCCCTGGGACCTGCCATGTAAGCATCGATCACAGCACTTCTTCCCCTATACGCACCAACCATCTTAGGCACGAGCTGATCAAGAACGCCTGTGTGTGTTTGTGTGCATGCAGCGCTGGCTCGGATGGGGGAGAAGGAGTGGTACTTCTTCGTGCTCAAGGACCGCAAGTACCCGACGGGGCTGCGGACCAACAGGGCGACGGAGGCCGGGTACTGGAAGGCCACCGGCAAGGACAGGGACATCTTCCGGGGCAAGGCGCTGGTCGGCATGAAGAAGACGCTCGTCTTCTACACCGGGAGGGCGCCCAAGGGCGAGAAGTCCGGCTGGGTCATGCACGAGTACCGCCTCGACGGCAAGATCCACCCAGCCGCCGGCACCAGCCGTGGCAGCAGGACCACGCCCAAGGTAAAATTCCATCCGTTGTTGTATGCATGCTGCTTCGATCTGTGCATGGCCATTGGCGCTGACCGCCGGCCGGACGTTTCGTTGGCAGAACGAGTGGGTGCTGTGCAGGGTGTTCAAGAAGAGCCTCGTAGATGCAGTGTCGTCGTCGTCGGCGTCCGCGTCGTCGGAAGCCAAGAAAGGAGGCGTGGGGATGGAGCAGATCGGGTCCTCCGTGGCCGCCGTTACACCCCTCCCTCCGCTCATGGACATGTCCGGCGCGCCATTCGACCCGGCGGCACACGTGACCTGCTTCTCCAACAACGCGCTGGAGGCGGGCCAGTACTTCAACCCGACGGCGACGGACCATCACGGTGGCACCTCCCCGTTCTTGGCGAGCTTCACGCAGTACGGCGGGCAGCTGCACCACGGCGCAGGCCTGAGCCTGGTGCAGCTCCTGGAGAGCACCGGGTACCACCACCACGGACAGCTTGCGTGCAAGGGCGAGAGGCTGAGTGCGTCGCAGGACACGGGACTCACCTCCGACATGAACCCCGAGATCTCCTCGTCCTCCGGCCAAAAGTTCGACCACGAGCCCGCGCTCTGGGGCTACTGATCAACCAAGCTCCACGAGCCCGCTCGTTCATGGCGGTCGACCGATTGGTTACCAGTGCATTCACCTTGGCTGAATTACTGTAAATAAACCTGCGAGATCGAGCGAGCTGCTATGATTAATTAGCTTCATTATGGTCTGTATAGTTGTAGATTACTGGTGTGGTGATTTGATTTGGGGGTGTAATTAACATTATTGTATTGAGATCCATCGATCGATAGAACTACTAGTTCATTATCGTTTTGCCAGGTTACTTGAACTAATCAGTATCTGATATGGACATTTGGCAACTTCCAATCGTTAGCAAGTCTCAGTTAGGCTTTAATTAGTTCTCTGTATGTAAAAAGGTGTGTGTGACTGACTGACTATGCATGCAGTGTGCGATGATCTCACCCCTGAACCTAACAGCTTGACTTGTTGCGATAGCAGTTAGCACTAGCGGCTAATCTAGGAAATTAGACCCTAAAGAAGATTCGGTGGCGCTGGAGCTAGCTATGGTCCATTACTACACTATCTTGCTACCTTTGGCCCATGACTAGCATATCTCAACCATCACACGCAAATCTAATCTCAATTACTGGCCATCACATCACGTCGCCAACCTCGCACAGTGCGTGTGACACATGACGGGAAGGGAGCTTAGGTTGGCAGAGAGAATGAGAACACGCAGGGTTGTGTCACCAATTTGGTTCCCCATGCCTTGTCTCAATGCCCATGTGGGCCCTTCTTATTAGCTCCCTAGCATCTGATTGGGTGGGCCCTCGTAGAGCCTCTATTGTTTTCAATCCAAATCATGGTGGATCCAGTTCATGAGAATTATATTGCAGGACTATTCAACAGAGAATTCTAATCGTAGGAAGCAGGAGTGGCGGTTAGGTCAGCTAATCAGAGCTCCATGCCATGGATAGGAGGTACAGTGAATGGGACTTGTTGCCGCCGCTCGTCGTACGATAGGGAAAACATGACGTTGGGGGTGAATCCGCCATGTGGTTCACTATTGGCGTTACTGTGGCGAGAACCTTGACAACAATGTCATGGTGGCGCCTTCGTTGTAGAAGGCAAGCGAGGATGGTGAGGCGCTCCCTTGCACGTATGTGCCACTCCCTTAGCTTCCCCCGGGGCTCGACGGCACCCGAAGTCAACAAGGTGACGTGCCGCATTGACGGCCTCTATCTTCTCGATGTCGGCCTTCATGCACCACTTCTCTATCCCATTTTTTTTGCGACCACGAATCCAGGTTTAACTTCGTTGTTGGCGCTTTGCGCGGTTTGCTGAAGAGCATTGTCGCGCCCTTCGGACCAGCCACCTTCGTCTTCGATGACGGTCTGGGAGCTTTCGGCACCATGGCTGCGAGGGATGAGTGAGTGGCGAACAGCAATGGCGAGGTTTGGGTGTGAAAGCGTAGCGACGAGTGGGAGAAATGAAAGATTAGGATGGAGAATGAGAATTGTGAGTCATATGGACCATCTATTATGTCAATGACACGGCTAGCTCACCACTCGCCATACGCATTGCGTCCGATGCGTCCGAAAAGAGCCATGAAGAGCGGAAATGGCATCGGCGCGCCAGATACTCCATTCAACCGTGCCGGATAGAAAATACGTTTAGAAGTCGTTTGGTATCCATCATTTGGGCATGGAATTCTGGAATTCATTTTGAAATTTTATAGGTGGGCTGTTTGGTTGCCACAAAATTGGACCGTCATTTCATTTAGGAAATCCAGCAAAATGACACCATGGGTAACACAAATCCAAGCTGATACATGTCATTTGCGTTTCTCTATGGAAGCCATTTACAAATTCAATATTGAATTCTGCTGTCATTTACAATTCCAGTGGCAACCAAACAAGTGTCCATTTCTAGAATTACAATATAAATGAAATGAATACATGTATTCATTTCAAAATGCTACAAACGAAATGAAAACCTGGGTTCCAAACGACTTCAGTGTATGTGACCGAACGCGGTTATCTATCTGACGTGTCAAAGATCTTTGGAGAACTGTTCAAAGGACAGGACTAGATGTGCTCTCCTCCTTAAGATTATTGAACTGGTATAAGGCAGGAATCAGGTCAGCTAATCAGAGCTCCATGCCATGGACAGGAGGTACAACAAATGGGGCGAGGACAAGTGTGCAGCTTCTGGATCCTCTAGTGACGTCAAGGTGGGGGCACCTCCCATAAATCTATGATATCTCCTCTCTGTTTTGGTGTGTCTCGTATCTCTGGACATCATCTCCTCTCCTTTACAAATACAAATATTCCCCTACTTGCTTAAATATTTGGTTAGGGAGAACAAGTGTCGACATGATGGAGCGTCGTACTTCTGGTGCTTTATCCGTAGCTGCCTACCACTACTACTCCGACGTCGATGTGTCGTACGATGATTGTTAGAGCATCTCCAGTCGCGTCCCCCAAACCGTCCCCCAAAACGATTTGGGGCGCGCCGGACAAAAAAAGCGTTCCAGCCGCGTCCCCCAAAGCCCATTTTTGTCCGGCGCGGCCCGATACGGTGTCCGGCGCCCCGAGCCCGTCCCCGTCCCACAGGGGACGCTCCGGGGACGCCGGACACAACGAAACGCGAGGCCAACCGACGCGGGCCCGACGCGTCGGCCGGCACGGAAGGCTAAAACCCCGTCGCCTACCTTTGGTCAAGCGACGCTAATGGCGTCCCCGTTTTCCCGAGCGACGCAGGGACGCGTCTCGCCGTGCATGGCCGCGTGGCCGTCCGCGCCGGAGTTATTGCGTGCAACCACCCGCCGCCGCCGCCGTTTTAAGACGCCCTCCGCTTATCGCCGCTCATCATAATCCTTCTCGTCGCCGCCGCCTCCCCTTCCCGCATCCTCTCCTCGCCGCTCAAAAAATGTCGAGCTCGTCCTCCCGCAAGATCGCCGCGGCGAACGGCTTCGGCCGCGGCAGCCTCACCGTGGCGGAGGCGTGGGCGCTCGTACCACGCCGGTATCCGGTCCCGCCGGACATGCGGCTGCCAAGCAGCCGGCGGGCCGGAAGATGGCCGTGAACGGCATTGGCGTTCCGCCGCCGCCGGCCGCGCACGCGAGCAATGGCGGGAGGCCATCAAGGCCCGTCGGGCTCAACTCACCGCCAAGGAGCGGGCGGATCCGACATGGGCGGCCAAGGACAACGACGACCGGCGGGTCACGTACTTCAAGGCCAAGTACGACGTCGAGATGCACAAGCACCACCGGCCTCATCGGCGGGCCCAACAGCTCGGAACAGGGAAGGCCGCGCCTCGTTCGGGGCGTTCCGGGCGCACCCTCGAGAACGTCATCCGCGGCCTCCGCAACGGCGCTCCAAGGCCGGAGATGCCGTCGCCGCCGCCGCCGTCTCCTCAATGGCAGCCGAGGAGGACGACGTACTCGTCCTCCTCGCACTCTTCTTCCTCGGGACCGGCGCGATCGACGCCGTCCTCGTCGTACCGGTCGGCGCCGTACACCGTTCCCAAACGGGAGGTCAAGGAGGAGCCGGCGACGCCCGTCAACACGAGGCGTGGCGGTAGCGGCAGCGGGCGGCAGCAAGGGAGGCGCGGCGGCGCCCTCCTCATCCCGAGCCGGAGGTGAAGGAGGAGCCGGAGGAAGCGCCGCAGGCGGCGCCGCCGGCGGAGTACGAGCGGCAGCAGCGGCTCATCGCCAGCAGCGACGACCCCGAGGACCGCCCAGGGCTGCGGGCGGCGTTCTTGGCGTCCATGGACGACAAGGACGCCCGGAGGGGCAACCCGGACGCGGCGATCGCCATGTCCATCCGCGACTCCGGCAAGCCACCGGTGGACCTCACCGACGACGGCGAGGCAGGACCAAGCGGCTTGGTGAAGGACGAGCCCGTGGACGAGCCCGTCGACGAGCGCGTCAGCAGGAGGTCGTCACCGACGAGATGTACAACTTCCAAGCAGTACTACGACGCCTCCGGCCGCCGCAAGTGGTTCTAGATTAGGTTTAGTTTTAAAGTTAGTCAAATTTCGTTCGAATCTATGTAAGTTTGGACGAATCTAATCGAATCTAGTTAAGTTTAAAATTTGCGAAATTTTGTTTGGGGGACGCGACTGGGGAGCGACGTCCCCCAAACGCTCAATCCGGCGCGGTTTGGGGGACGGTTTGGGGGACGCGACTGGAGATGCTCTTACATCTACAAAAACGTGCAACAATTTTACAGGGTGATGAATAGCCGTTCTTACCTTTCGCTTTTCACCAGGTACGTTTGACATTTTGACCGACCGGCTTTTTTCACCGCGCTGTCCCGATCGAGACTCGATCAGCCTGGCCAGGAAGATATGAACAGCCCAAGGGATATGAACAGCCCAAGGGAAAATAGACTGGACGGAGGCGATCGAGGAGACCACCATGGAAACGGAAAGCTTTCGACCCTGTCCCTCTCCAGCAGTGCTTGTCGTCGATCCTTCACCGATCACCATCCTAGAGTAATTGCGTTGTGATTTCAGTCAATGCTATAGATCAGTTCCGTTTCTGAACTTTAATGCTTTGTGAGAAGTTCAGTTCTCACCCTCGAGTGAGCTTTAGTTGTCGCGTGATTTGGTTTTGGCCAAGTCCCAATTGTCCAGTTCCTTTCCGGAAGAAACAAGTAAAATACTCAATAGAGGTTTTGTAAGGGAAAAGAGTCAATAAGTTAATTTTCCTTTTTGCAAAAGTCCACCAATAATCATCCATAGTAGTACAAGGAATTTAAGAAGTAATAAAAAAAATTATAGATAAGTTCTAAGATCACCTAGTGATGACAACAAACATTGATGCGAGCCTGTGGCGGATCACCGTCCACGCCTGTCCATCGCTCGAGCCGATGTCGTAGTAAATCTTGTTGCGGTAGATGAATGGGAAGCAGTCATGCTAAGACCCAAAAGAGCAGCACACCAAAGCAGCAACCGTCAACAAAGATCAGACTCACAGAGCACAAGAGCAGGAGACCTAAAACCCCAAAACAAACACGAAATCTGACCTCGAATCCTAGGAGAGATCCACTGGAGGCGCAACTCCGCGCACACTTTTTTGGCGCTAGATGCACCGACGGAGCAAGTGTAGGGTGGGGAGGACTTTATTATTGACTTCAGAATGTAGTCACCGCCTCACCATCATAAGAAGACACCATAAAATAATCTAAACAAAGAATGGGAAAACCTCCTGCTGGCTACTGGGGAGGGGTTGTGGTGCTAGATGCACCAACGAAGCGAGGGTAGGGTGGGAAGGATGTTATTCTGAGTCGCCATCTTGAAAATGACACCGAAAAACAATCTAAACAATGAACAGGAAACCTACCTTCTCCTGTTGACGAGGGGCTGCAGGGCTAGACACGTCGGCGGAGCAAGGATAGAACGAGGATGCTTTTATTTTGATTTAGTATGTTACCGCCCCTTCAAAGATGAGAGGCTGTGGTCTACCCGCCTCTAAGCCTCGAGGAGTTGGAGTCAATCAGTGACGCCGCTGGCGAGGGGACAGGACCTACAGAACCTATATGGGTTTTAATGATAGTCGTGGCTAGTTCTTGGTTACCCGAGAAATATGTCAGCGCTTGATCGATCCATCTCTTGTTTTTTTTTAATTTCTTTAACGCGTAGAATCAGATTATAGTGAGTTGTTGTGTTGGCTATTAGCCTTTTTTAGTTTTTCTGTTGATGTTGGGCCTTTAGTTATCTAGCTATTCGGTCTTTTTATTTTATTTTGAGTTTTAATACGACCCAAGCTAGGTTTTTTTGTGTTTTTTTACATGCATAATTTTCATCGATGTGTAATTGCAGTTGTCATATTTTGTCTCGTGTGCAATTACATATAGTTGCGCAATTGCATATATATATGTGTAATTGGAAATCTATATTTTTTACGTGCAATTGCATATAGTTGTGCAATTACGCATATGTGTATAATTTCACAACTCTTACCTATTTGTGTATGTTTCTTTGTACATATATCCTTAATTACACATATATGTGCAACTGCATACATGTGTGCAATTTAATGGTATGTCCACATGTAAGTGTAACTTTATGTAAAATATAATATATGCATTTTTCTCATAGATGCAGAATTGCACATGGATCTTTAATCTATATAATTTTTATTTTTTGTAATTGCATTTTCCCAACCCCTTAGTAAAAAAAAGCCTAGATCGAAAAAGGCCATAAACAATTATGGATGGGCCCAAGTGGATACAATTCTATAGAAAAATGTCAGGATCTATTGATCGGGCCTTCCTGATTCTCGGTTGATCGAGCGCTAGCGGCGTCCTTTAATGATAGCTTCTCTTCTTGAAGCTCACCTAGCTTATAATCAGCCAAACTAATCAAGGCATTGAAAGCCCGGTTTTGGAGATATTTAGCGCTTTAATTGACTGCGCTGATTGGTTTTTTTGGGGCTCCAATTTTTCAACTTAAATCACCCCTCCGGTCCCTCGATCACGCTGCAGTACCTTCTATGAAAGATACTAAATCAATCAAATTAATTATTGTGTGATTGAGGGGAGTGGGGAAATTTATATCACGGGATCTCTTTTTTCTCTCTCAATCTCTCTATAAATAGCTCAGTCATTTGTTTGTATTTTCCCGCAGATTTATCACATCGACAAAGCATCAAGTTAGTGCCTATTGGTGTATCAGAGGATGGACAATTATACTAGTCGCATCCTTGTACTAACTCTGATGTCTATGCATCTCGTATGCTCTGCTACTCTTGCACAAGGTATGTAGCCCATGTGTCTAGTTATTTGTCTGACTGTTTTATTTCTACAGTACATGTCCTTCAACAACGAAGTTATAGTCCACTAGTTATTCACGCGTGATTTATTTTCTCCTAGAAACATGAGAATGATTTTTCTTTTGAGTCATGTCTCATTTGTCCCTTATTTGTAAATAACTCTGCAATATTTGCAATAATGATGGTTGGTTTATTATTTGCAGGCCGTATCATCATAGCTAACATGGATAACCAAAAGATCAATCTTCCAGGTGGGCTGTGCAGACATTATGTTCACGAGTGCAAGGACGGACTTTGCGATTGTTGTCTTGTAAATAATCTTTGCTACCTGTCTGTGGACATCTGCAACAAAAATTGTGTCTCTACTTCAGACATGGTGGCGACAACGATCCCTCATTCTTTACCTACTCCTTTCCCTGTCTAGTCAAATTGGCATAACGCCTGATGTGCGGAATAAGCAAGAATAATTCTCTTTTGTTAGAGTATATTTGGTAGTTATAGATTACACGGGATTGTATTAGAATTGTTTCCATATTCTCCCTAGGAGATTTCTTAGCTTCCAAGTCTTGTACTCTATATATACTCGCCCATGAGGTGCAATACAACATCCAACATATTCCGCCAATCTCTCCTCCTCTCTATCGTTCTACATGGTATCAGCCGCAAGTTCCTGACCTAGCCGCCGCACAGCTTCCGCGTCGCTCCGCCCCCGAGGAGGTCTCTCCATGGCATACTCCGGGGGCCGCGCAACCCGTATGAGGGTTCGTCCGCCGATCCGTTGATCCGCTGCCCTCGAGTCTTTTTTTTTTTTCAATCCGTAGATTGGTTTTTTCTTTTTGCGTCGCCGGTCGCTCGACCGGCGTTTTCTTTTTTGGTTTACCGATCATAGATCGGATTGAGTCGCCCATCGCCGTCGTCCACTTGCGCCTCTACTCCAACAATGGCACGTACAGCGTTGCCGTCGGTCTGATCAACCGATAGCGCGCACGTCTCCGCCAAGCACGTCCCCGAGCACGCGCCTACCACTGATCGAGCTACGGGTTGCCGCTGCGTCGCCCCTTCGGGTCGCAGCGCCGCCGCCTTTGGTCCACGCTGCTACCCAACGACGCGCCTTCTAAGGCACGTACGTCGCTGGTGGCATCCCGTCACTGCACCGACTCGCGCCCTGCAGCTACGCCGGCCCCTCAGGCCGTGGCGTCGCCGCACGTGGTCGCCTTCGCCGTCCCCCGCGCGTCGATGTCCGAGGCCACCACAGCGCCGCCCCTTCGGCGCGGGTCGCCTCCATCCGCGCATGGTCTTCGTCACGCCGCGGGGTCTTCCTCGCCTAGTTCGTGTACCGCCGCCGCGCCCCCACCCCAGGTCGCCACTGGGCTCGCCAACCACTTCAGGTCGCGCTGAGCTCGCCGACCACCGCAACGCCCGTCTAGGCGTCCAGCATGACCACCCCTGGTCACAGCTGGGTTAGCCGCCTTCTACGTCTTCGTACACTACAGCTTCGCCGCCAGCGTCCTCGCTTCTTCCCCGACTACGTCACCTCGCTACTCTACTCCGACACCCGTCGTCGAGACTCGCCTCTTCCCCGACTACACCACCTGCTCCTCTTCTCCGACACCCGTCGTCGAGACCTCCTCTACTAGTCTACTCCGACATGGCGCGCACTTTGTAATGTTCCCTACCCTCGCATGCCCGGTACTGGCAACACCGGAAGTGCCTTCGTCCCCGACACGTTCCCGAGTCTGGCAAACTCGCGCCGAACGTCTCGTCTTCATCGGCTTCGACAACGTCCTCTTCGGCATCGCCTCTACGACTGCCTCGACCGCGTCACCGACTTCTTCTATGTGTACTCGGTTCTGGCAAAACCGGAGTATGCCTTCGTCCCCGACGTGCGCCTAGTTCTGGCAAAACTAGGGTAGCACCTCGTCCTCGACGGCTCAGACTGCATCGACTTCGGCATCGACCATCTCCACGACTGCCTCGACGCATCTCTGTCACTCTCCTCGCGCACTATGCGCTTGCGGCTTCATGTGCGGCTACCTCGACACCGGCACCCGACCACGACATCGACCACGGCATCCCCTCGCGCGGCTACCCCAACCAAGGTTGCACCGCCCAACGCTCTCGGCTCCCTCTACATCGGCACAAGGGCTACCACCTCGCCTGCGCCTCACCAGCTTCCTCTACAGTCCAAGCATCCGCGACGCAACTCCGTCCACGACGTTCCCGCTATGACTGCGGAGGAGTGTCAGCCCATTGGTTCCTACCTTCGGCTTCTCTCCGGCCTCGACCGTCCGCGACGCTATCGTTGTTCACGTCGCTACCGCTACGACCGCGGGGAGTGTTAGAGTATATTTGGTAATTATAGATTACACGGGATTGTATTAGGATTGTTTCCATATTCTCCCTAGGAGGTTTCTTAGCTTCCAAGTCTTGTACTCTATATATACTCGCCCATGAGGTGCAATACAATATCCAACATATTCCGCCAATCTCTCCCCCTCTCTATCGTTCTACATCTTTGTTGCAGTTTGATTTGTCACATCGCATTTAATTTTATATCACTGCTTAAATCGATTTTTTTGCCGTTGCATGAGAGATCTTTGGAACGTGGGAACGACCATGAACATCCTGACATTTCTCTTATACCAAACACTGTTCAATGTTAGTTTAGTCATTTTTTTACAGAAGCGTCTATAATATTTATCCACATTTTGACAAGGTATTTCTGAACCTGAGTGTAGATGCTCCTGGTTGAATACAAAAAATGAAAAAAATAGCAAAAAAATTCAAAAAAATCTGAATTTTTTGGAGAATGAGCATGAACAAGTGTTCTAACTGTACACCAAAAATCTCCGGAAAAAAACATATGTAATGGTTGATACGTCCAAAACGTATCTACTTTCCCGAACACTTTTGCTATTGTTTTGCCTCTAATTTGTGTATTTTGGATGCAACTAACACGGATTAACGCTGTTTTCAGCAGAACTGTTATGGTGTCTCGTTTTTGTGCAGAAATTCAACTTTCAGGAAAAACCTCGGAATTTATGCGAAAGGTCCTATTTTCCCAGAATACTTACGGAGCCAGAAGGGCAAGCTAGGTGGGGGCCCGAGGGCCCCACACACTAGGCCGGCGCGGCCCAAGAGGGGCCGCACGGCCCTAGTGTGTGGCGGCCTCGGTCGGCCCCCGATGCCCTCCTTCGGACTACTTATCGCCTTCGACCTAAAAACGCACGGAGAGAAGTCGAAGTCGCCAGAAACCCTCCAGAACGCCGCCACATCGCGAAACTCCATCTCGGGAGCTAGAAGTCTCCGTTCTGGCATTCCGCCGGGACGGGGAATTGGAGGAGATCATCGCCACCATCACCACCAACGCCTCTTCATCAACCAGCCATGTTTCCCCCATCCATGTGTGAGTAATTCCCCCGCTGTAGGCTGAAGGGGATGGTAGGGATTGGATGAGATTGGTCATGTAATAGTATAAGATTGTTAGGGCATAGTGCCTAGTGTCCGTAATTGGTACTTTGATGATATTGTTGCAACTTGTTATGCTTAATGCTTGTCACTAGGGCCCGAGTGTCATGATCTCAGATCTGAACATGTTATTATTTCATCATGATATTCATTGTTTATGGTCTTACCCGCAAGTTGTATACACATGTCGCTGTCCGGAACCAATGGCCCCGAAGTGACAGAAATCGGGACAACCGGAGGGGATGGTAGTGATGTGAGGATCACATGTGTTCACGGAGTGTTAATGCTTTGCTCCGGTACTCTATTAAAAGGAGTACCTTAATATCCAATAGATTCCCTTGAGGCCCGGCTGCCACCGTGCTGGTAGGACAAAAGATGTTGTGCAAGTTTCTCATTGCGAGCACGTACGACTATAATTGGAACACATGCCTATTGATTGCTTTGTACTTGGACACCGTTTTATTATTATCTCGCAAATGCCCCGCTTGATTGTTACATGAGTTTCTCTCATCCATGCAACGCCCGTTATCCGTCCCCGTGCCTACAGTATTTTAATCCTGATGTTTACTAAAATCACTACTCGCTGTCTCTCGTTACTCTGCTGCTTGTTATTCCACTACTGCTACTCGCTATAAAGCTGTTACTACTCGATAAACTCTTGCGAGCAAGTGCTGTTTCCGAGTGCAGCTGAATTGACAACTCCGCTGTTAAGGCTTTCAAGTATTCTTTGTCTCCCCTTGTGTCGAATCAGTAAATTGGGTTTTACTACCCGCGAAGACTGCTGCGATCCCCTATACTTGTGGGTTATCAAGACCGTTTTTTGGCGCCGTTGCCGGGGAGCATAGCTTTATTTGGAAGTTCACTTGGATTGATATTGTTCGCTGCAAATTCTCCATCATGGGTAAAACTCGCGATCCTAAAGTCGCCATATTACCATCCACTACAAGAAAAGGTACAACTCTGAGTACCTCTGCTACTCTCGATTCACCATCTGTGATAAGTCGACTTGTTTCACCACCACATGCTTCACATGCTCTGGTACTTCAGCTGAATCTGAAAACTCTCATAATATTGATAATGTTTCTGCTGTGCTTGATGATAGTGGTTCATTGGGATCTTTTCTAGATGCTACAATTGCTAGGTCTAGACAAATTGAAAATACTGAAACTCCTAATGCTACTACACCTGTTAATTCACCCGAACTTGATTATTCTAGTGATGATCCCGATGAAGATTATGTGGAGCTTAATGATGATTTTATTACTAGATGCAATGCTACTCGCTGATGCAAGTAAAATTAAAAAGTTTCTCACACAATATACTTGTTAGACATAAGTTATCTCCTGATCCTAAATTTGCCACATCTCCTATATGCATTAAGGATAAAGATTATGATTTTTCTCTTGATCTATCTCATATAGCTATTGTAGAGAAGGCACCCTTTTGTGGTACTGAAAAAGAAAGTGCTGTAGAACACATGATTGAACTTTCTTCTATGAGTAGCTTGTTTTCTGATGATGTCAAGATGCGTACTTATTTTGTCGCTAAATTTTTTCCTTTCTCATTAAAGGATGATGCTAAAACTTGGTATAATAATTTGCCTCCTGGTTCTATTAAAAGTCCAACTGATTTGTGTGATGTTTTCTTTCGAAAATACTTTCCTGCTAGTGCTCAACATGTTGCTTTACGGAAAATTTATAGATTTGACCAGGGAGATGAAGAGAAATTGCTCGAGGCTTGGGCAAGATTTTGTTCTCTTATCAGAGCTCGACCTGGACATGATTTAGAAAAGAATGATCTACTTGATATATTTTATAGTGGACTAACCATTGAGTCTAGGGCATATTTGGATAGTTGTGCTGGTTGTGTTTTCAGGAAAAGAACTCTAGACGAAGCTGAAGAATTATTGGCTAAAATAGGCCGGAATCATGATGATTGGACTACGCCTAAACCAATTCCAACGCCAATATTGAAGAAGAGGGGTTTAATTAAATTGAATGATGAAGATATGAGGGAAGCCAAGAAGTCTCTCAAGGAGAAAGGTATTAAATCTGAAGATGTGAAGAATCTACCTCCCATAGAAGATATATGTGAGATAATTCCCCCTTCATCCATGATTGAGGTAAACTCCCTTCATCGCTTTACTAGGGAAGATATTCCGTATTCAAAACCTCCTGCGCAATGCTTAGATGAGTTTGATAATTATATTGTTAAGCAAGAAAATTTTAATATGAGAGTAGAGAATCATCTAATGGAAAATTCTCAAGCTATTAGCAATTTGCATGATATTGTGGAGAGAACCTCCAATGATGTTAAGATGCTTGTTAAACATTTTCAAATGGTTCAAACTCAATTGATCAACTCACTAAAGTGCAAAATGACTTATTAAAAAATAATTCTAAAGAGAAACATGCTTATGAAGTAACAACTAGAGGTGGTGTCTCTACCCAGGATCCTCTATATCCTGAAGGGCATCCCAAAAGAATTGAACAAGATTCTCAACGCATTGAATCTAGTGCTCCATCTAAGAAAAAGAAGAAGAAACATAAAAATGTTGTAGAATCCTCTGAACCTGTTAATGATCTTAATAGTATTTCTATTTCCGATGCTGAAACTGAAAGTGCTAATGAACATGATAATAATAATAATGGTAATGATAAGAATGATGTTTCTGATAAAGAAGAAGTTGAAGATGAACCTGAAAAGCAAGATAAAAATAAAAAGTATACTAAAGAAGATTTTATTGCTAAGAAACATGGTAATGAAAGGGAACCTTGGGTGCAAAAGCAAATGCCTTTTCCTGCTAAGAAACTAAAATCAAAGGAAGAAGAACACTATAATAAATTTTGTGATTGGATGAAACCTTTATTCTTGCAAATCCCTTTGACTCGATGCTATTAAATTGCCTCCTTATTCAAAGTATATGAAAGATATTGTTACTAACAAAAGGAAAATCCCCAATGAGGAAATTTCCACTATGCTTGCTAATTACTCTTTCAATGGCAAAGTTCCAAAGAAGTTGGGCGACCCGGTATACCTACTATTCCTTGTTCTATTAAGAATAATTATGTTAAAACTGCTCTATGTGACTTGGGAGCCGGTGTTAGTGTTATGCTTTTTTCTCTTTATAAGAGACTTTACTTAGATAAGTTGATACCTACTGATATATCTTTGCAAATGGCTGATAAATCTACTGCTATTCCTGTTGGTATATGTGAGGATGTTCCTGTTCAAGTTACTAATAACTGCTTGATATTAACTGATTTTGTTGTGTTGGAAATGCCTGAAGATGATAATATGTCTATTATTCTTGGGAGACCTTTTCTTAACACCGTAGGGGCTGTTATTGATTGCAATAAAGGAAAGGTTACTTTCAATGTTGATGATAGGGAGCATACCGTTTATTTTCCCAAGAGGATTGAGAAAGCGTGTGGAGTTAATACAATTTCTAAGGTGAGAACTATCAAAGTGGGAACTATTGATTGTCCAATATATGAGCCTAAAGAAGAATATCAAACTCTTATGATTGGATCCATATCAATACAATTCAAGGTAACATGATTGATTTGAGGTTTATTTCTTCTTATGCTATGTAAAATTTATTTGGTGGCAAGACTTGATCAACCTTGTTAACAAATACTTTTTATATGCATAGAGGAGGTAAACAACATCTCTTTCTTCCTCCACTTGTTCTACTTGCTGTAGCACTTTTGTTTTGTAAAGTTCCTTAGTTAATTAGAGATTTCAAAAAATTTCCTGGCCGGTAATAATAAACTTAATACCCGGAAATGTGCATTTTTCAAAGTTTTCAAAAATTCACAAAAATTATATCGTTGGTCCTATTTTTCGAAAATGCACCTGGGAGCACACGGGGATGACCGAGTGGGGCACCCCGGGTGGCACCCCACAGGCCGGCGCGGCCAGCAAGGGGGGCGCGCCACCCTGGTGTGTGGGTCCCCCTTTGCCCCACTTCAGCATCTCTTCCTCCCACACTCTTCTCTCTCCCGAAAAAATCGACACCAGCTTCCTCTTGACCCTAATGATGTAAAAATAACTCCTATGAGGCTCGATATTGCTGCTATGAAGAGTCATCAATTTGTTACAACTGACTCTAGTTTAGATAAGATTGTCTATAGAATATTGTTTGGTCGACGGGAAGAGAGGGAAATCATTTTGCCGCAGCCAGATTTGTTCAGTATTGACAGGAAACCATGGTCGCGCACTAAGGAGGAGGTGGATGAGCAATTGAAGATACAAAGCTTCCACCAGCAACATGACTCCGAGGACGCCGAGCCCTCCTACGACTACGCCGTCACGTATCCGGGTGCTTCTTCCAGCACATACCCGGAATATGATCCATCTTCGTCGTACTACGGAGGTGCTACTTCATGGGCACCATGGGATTGATCTCCACTTAGGCCAAAAGCCTAAGCTAGGGGGGAGGTATACCGGCATCACTCATTCTTTGCATATTATGGTTTCTGGATACTTGTACATACTTGTTTAGTTTCTTTGAGTGGTTTTCTAAGGAGAGGAAGATGATATTTGGGGAAGTGCTGCCTGGAAACAGATTCTGGACTGTTACTAAAAAAATTCATGCGCACAGCCAGAACGTTATTTTGAGCTGCCAATTTTTGTGCATGTTCCCCAGGTTGTTATCTAACTTTCATTAGTTGAACACTTTTCGAGCTGAGCAGCTTAAGAATTTCTTTAAAATCGATTCATCGTACTCGTTGTCAAGTTTTGGCAGATTTACGCCATCTTGCTTTTCTGTGTTTCTTTTAGTTTTCATTTTCTTGTTCTTACTTTGTTTCTTTCCTAAAACACAAAAAGACCAAAAATATTTCTGTTGTTTCTCTTCACCACTTGTTTACTTTAGTTTCTTGCCTTTATCTTGCTTTATTTGTTATTGCTAGTTTGCTATAAGAAACCCAAAAAGATTTTGCTTTGTTTGCTTGTTTCCTTTTGTTCTTGTTTCCAAATTCGAAAACACCAAAAATATTTGCTGTTCTTCTTTGGTTTTGTAAAGTTCTTTATGAGTTCAATGGTCTTCGGTGGCTGGAGCGTGGTTTTCATTTCATATTATCCAAGCTACACAAGTGAAAAGGCAATAATGACGATATACGACGATATGATGGTGGTGAGAGGCTGGTATGAACTCTATTTGTTTCATTTTTGTACATATACTCATCCATGTGAGCGTGCTTGGTTGGTTCATGTGAGGTATATGTCATTGAAGAAAGTCTAGTAGTTCATGATCTCTCATGTTTAGCTCCAATTTATTAATATGAGTAGCATGTCATGGATGTTTGCTTGCATTGTTTTATTCATAAATAGGTATGATATTGTGGTATCCTCCTCTGAATAATTCGTTTGAATTAACTTGGCACATGCTCACGCATGCATATGACTGAACAAGAGTCAATTAAGCCTCAATGATTTACATTGCTTCAGAGTTCTTGTATCACTTTTATGCCTCAGTTAATTTATTTTGCCGCAAGCATGATTATGACAGTTACTGCTGTCTTGATTGTCGCTTCCCAGTCTATTGCTAGCCTTCACTTGTACTGAGCGGGAACGCTGCTCGTGCTTCCAAACACATGAAGACCAAGTTATTCCAGAGTGTCCACCATAAATACCTATGCATGGCATTTCAAACCATTCCAAGTAAATTCTCATGCGCTACATTTAAACCTTCAAAATGCTTCTCAATTTGTGTTAATGTTTCATAGCTCATGAGGAAGTATGTGGTGTTTAACTTTCAACCTTGTCATTTAATCTTGACGGACTTTCATATGGACTAGTGGCACATCCGCTTATCCAATAATTTTGCAAAAAGAGTCGGCAATGGGGTTCCCGACCCCGATTAATCAAACTTTACTAATAATTCTCTTCACATGTTTTGCTTGATTCATCAGTAAGCAACTTAATTTTGCAAATAGATACTCCTCCATGGTATGTGATTGATGGAAGGCACCCGAGGATTCGGTTAGCCATGGCTTGTGTAAGCAAAGGTTGGGGGGGAGTGTCACCCATAATAAAACTAAAATACGTGTGTAAACAAAAGAGAAGAGGGATGATCTACCTTCGTTGGTAGAGATAACGTCCTTCATGGGAGCCGCTCTTGAAAGTCCGGTTGGCGAGGTAGTTGGTGTACCCATTATCATTCGTTGACAACAACAAACACCTCTCAAAACAATTTTACTCCTGTTTTAAAAATGAAAAGCTCTAGCGCATGTTAATCCCTGCTTCCCTCTGTGAAGGGTCAATCTTTTACTTTTATGTTGTGTCTCCATCCTTTCTTTGAGCACTTTCTTGAGAGCACAACTGTCATTCTTAGTGTAATATGCTTGTCTCAAAATATGATTGATTGTGGTATAACTTTGATGCTTTTATCTTTGACAATCACTATTTCTAGTCTTTCTATGAACTTCGGAGGTGCCTGAGCATTTATGTTTTGCTGATCAAATATGGGCAAGCGAGATACCACTCTATCATACTCTTTTATGAACATTGCAATCCTGCTTATATACATGATTCATGATGCTTATTAATTGTTGGTACCTTTCCATGATTGACATAGCTATTAGATGATCTTATTTGCATGTATCTTATTATGAACTGCCTAAGTATTAGCCATAGCATGAGAATATTTACATCATATGAACAAATGTGTTCGTGAAAGTTCTTTTATCGCTTAGTTGTTAACTGAATTGCTTGAGGACAAGCAATAAGCTAAGCTTGGGAGGAGTTGATACGTCCAAAACGTATCTACTTTCCCGAACACTTTTGCTATTGTTTTGCCTCTAATTTGTGTATTTTGGATGCAACTAACACGGACTAACGCTGTTTTCAGCTGAAGCTGTTACAGTGTCTCGTTTTTGTGCAGAAATTCAACTTTCGGGAAAAACCTCGGAATTTATGCGGAAGGTCCTATTTTCCCGGAATACTTACGGAGCCAGAAGGGCAAGCCAGGTGGGGGCCCGAGGGCCCCACACACTAGGCCGGCGCGGCCCAGGAGGGGCCCGCGCGGCCCTAGTGTGTGGCGGCCTCGGTCGGCCCCCGACGCCCTCCTTCGGACTACTTATCGCCTTCGACCTAAAAACGCACGGAGAGAAGTCGAAGTCGCCAGAAACCCTCCAGAACGCCGCTACATCGCAAAACTCCGTCTCGGGAGCTAGAAGTCTCCGTTCTGGCACTCCGCCGGGACGGGGAATTGGAGGAGATCATCGCCACCATCACCACCGACGCCTCTTCATCAACCAGCCATGTTTCCCCCATCCATGTGTGAGTAATTCCCCCGCTGTAGGCTGAAGGGGATGGTAGGGATTGGATGAGATTGGTCATGTAATAGTATAAGATTGTTAGGGCATAGTGCCTAGTGTCCGTAATTGGTACTTTGATGATATTGTTGCAACTTGTTATGCTTAATGCTTGTCACTAGGGCCCGAGTGCCATGATCTCAGATCTGAACATGTTATTATTTCATCATGATATTCATTGTTTATGGTCTTACCTGCAAGTTGTATACACATGTCGTTGTCCGGAACCAATGGCCCCGAAGTGACAAATCGGGACAACCGGAGGGGATGGTAGTGATGTGAGGATCACATGTGTTCACGGAGTGTTAATGCTTTGCTCCGGTACTCTATTAAAAGGAGTATCTTAATATCCAGTAGATTCCCTTGAGGCTCGGCTGCCACCGGCTGGTAGGACAAAAGATGTTGTGCAAGTTTCTCATTGCGAGCACGTACGACTATAATTGGAACACATGCCTATTGATTGCTTTGTACTTGGACACCGTTTTATTATTATCTCGCAAATGCCCTGCTTGATTGTTACATGAGTTTCTCTCATCCATGCAACGCCCGTTATCCGTCCCCGTGCCTACGATATTTTAATCCTGCTTGTTTACTAAAATCACTACTTCGCTGTCTCGTTACTCTGCTCGTTGTTATTTCACTATCGCTATCGCTATAAAACTGTTACTACTGATAAACTCTTGCGAGCAAGTCTGTTTCCAGGTGCAGCTGAATTGACAACTCCGTTGTTAAGGCTTTCAAGTATTCTTTGTCTCCCCTTGTGTCGAATCAATAAATTGGGTTTTACTACCCGCAAAGACTGCTGCGATCCCCTATACTTGTGGGTTATCAATGGTCTGTGCAAAAAAGACAAATCGGAGTGATGTAAGAAACAAATCTAGATGTTCCAAACAACACCGCATTTTGTCTTTTTTTGCACGGACCAATATTCACATCTTTTCTCAGAGATTTTTGGTGTGAAGTTAGGACACTTGTTTATGTTCGTTGTCCAGATATTTTAGACTTTTTTGAATTTTTATACTATTTGTTTTGATACTAATTTTATTCAATCAAGAGCATCTACACCCAAGTTCAAAACTGTTTTTTCGACATTTATACTACTACTTCCTCCGAAGCAGATAACCGACGCATGAGCAAAATCGCTGGGACTACAATGATCACTCCTTTTGAGAAAATATATAAGAGAGAGAGAGAGAGAGAGATTTAGGTATAATTTTATCTCGTGGAGTGATTAAATTAAAGTAAATAGGGAGCACAATGATCGGTAAGTCCCACGTCTCACCTTTGCATGCACGCCTCCTCATAATCCAATTGGCTCTTGTGCATGTACAACGGTGGACGCTTACGAAAAAAATTTATAATTAAATCAAAATATATTTAACCGGCTGCCTTCTCAATGCAAGGCGCTAAACAAAGGCACAGAACAGCTGAGCTATTCAGACTAGTCATTGTGAAGTAACGTAGAGTAGTAACATGCACTACCTTTATAGTGGTTAGTAACATCAAAATAGTATTATACTACTAGATGACTATGAGTGCGCGCTAGCTTCCGCGTTTCACGGTGTACATAAACTGAAAAAAGCTATGCGGTTGGCGCGTATTGTTGCATCGATGTAGCACAGGCGCTAGGATGAAAAAACGAAACTGCCGATTGCGCGGAATATTACCGTGTTGCCTATCGTTAGCGGCCTTCACTGTAGATGCTGTATGGTATGGCTAATTTTTCTTTGTACATATATCCTTAATTACACATATATGTGCAACTGCATACAGTGTGCAATTTAATGGTATGTCCACATGTAAGTGTAACTTTATGTAAAATATAATATATGCATTTTTCTCATAGATGCAGAATTGCACATGGATCTTTAATCTATATAATTTTTATTTTTTGTAATTGCATTTTCCCAACCCCTTAGTAAAAAAAAGCCTAGATCGAAAAAGCCCATAAACAATTATGGATGGGCCCAAGTGGATACGATTCTATAGAAAAATGTCTGGATCTATTGATCGGCCCTTATCCCGATTCTCGGTTGATCGAGCGCTAGCGACGTCCTTTTAACGATAGCTTCTCTTCTTGAAGCTCACCTAGTTTATAATCACCCAAACTAATCAAGTATGGCTAATTTTGCTTTGTAGCGCTAGCGCCACATGAGATATCCGGCTCTGCTGTGGCCTGTGGAAGCGGGAATGTGGGATCCATGCATGTCGTGGTCGCCTGGAGTCCTCCAAACCGGAATGAAAGAAGAGCAATTCCATGCGAAGAACAGGGGATGGAAACAAACCCCAAGTTGGGCGAGCAGCCAGCATGAGATTCCAAATTCTGATGTGTCACATATACGTACAGTGTCATGGGAAGTGTCGAGCAGGTAGCCAGCCATGCCTGTCTTCCCCGTCAGTCTCGATCACCACGAGAAAATATTCTCATCTGTTTTGT
This sequence comes from Lolium rigidum, assembly GCF_022539505.1. Taxonomy (NCBI): domain Eukaryota; kingdom Viridiplantae; phylum Streptophyta; class Magnoliopsida; order Poales; family Poaceae; genus Lolium; species Lolium rigidum. The sequence goes on along the minus strand of NC_061514.1, from coordinate 120,737,577 downwards.
AGGCTTCTCTCCCGTGTTGCCGTGCACACAAGTAGCACCCAAGCGACCTTGTTACTGGCCGGCAGCATAGCTATTTTGGTAGATCTGGTTTGCTGTGTAGGACGTCTGCAACCTTGGCACCTACCGACGCACGCACGCGCGAATGGACCTCACTGGCATGTATTGCATTCAGTGAATCAGGCCTTCACGGGATGCATATATGTTTGTGAGATCCAAGAGAGATACGCGTGCAGTGCAGATATATGTATATATACCCGCAAAAAAAGATATATGTATATATGCCGGGCGGACACGTTGTTTTCCCCGTGAAATGCTGCGCCGCCACGCCATCGCAGCGCATGCGCGCTGTACGTATGGTGACGCAAGAGCGAATCCGGAGACTAGCATGGCTCATGTGACTGTTTCTCGTCGTAGGATGACTCAGTGATGTGCAAATAATTAGCTGGTGGGATGTAGTTTTGCGTTTCCAGGGTATAAGACCGTGACGGAATGTTACTTCACCCATTATCGGGTTTCTTGTTGTTAAGTGATGGCTTTTGATTTTGTGATGCATGCTTTTATCAGATCTATGCTGAACAAAATTCTAAATAAAAAATCGTATCCATTGATTGATGCAAAGGCTAACCTACCTACTTTGGGAAAAACAAAAGGAGCAATGGGCGAACTGAAATCCCTTAGGACTTTTTTTTTTGGCAAATTCTATACACCGACCAGGTCGGTACCTACCAGGCACCGCACACCCTGGTCTGGTATTGGGCTTGACCCATTTTCACCTGTTTTCTTTTTTCGTTTTCGTTTTCTGTTTATGTTTTTTCTTTTCTTTTTTTTTCTATTTTCTTTTTTGTTCCCTTTTCTTTTCTGTTTATTTTTCTTTTTGTTCAAAATCGAAAAAGTTCAAATTTGAAAAGTTCAAAATTGAAAATAGTTCAAATTCGAAAAACGTTCAAATGTTCAAAGCTAAAAATTTGTTCGTATTCGAAAAATGTTCATAATCAAAAAATGCTCAAATTTTAAATATGTTCATTTTCGAAAAATGTTAAAATTTTGGAAAAATCGAATTTTTGAAAAAATGTTCAAATTTTGAAAAAAAATTCTAAAAAATTATTTTTTGAAAAAATATTTTAAAAAAGGCAAAAAAATTAAACTTCAAGATTTAAAAAACGGATTAAAAAATTCTTCGTTTAAAAAAAACGAAATATGTAAACATAATAGAAAAAGAAACAAAAGAAAAATAAAAACGACCTTACCTGATGGGCTGCGGCCCACTACACAACCACCGGGTCGGGGGGTGTGCGGCACCGCGTCCGCACCGACCCGGTCGGTGTATAGGAGGTCCCCTTTTTTTTAGCAACCCCAGGACTGCATATAGAAAAGAACATCTACAAAGAGGCCCAAAGCTACACTGAACCAAAAAGAAATATCTCGGCAACAAAAATGAAACAAAAGCCTAGTTAGTAACTTTTGAACGAACAGCCATATGTGCAGCCTGCAAATGGCCGTAAGGGTAAGATTCCCGTCAAAGGCCAAATCCAGATATGGCCCAAGAGGGCCAGGTGTGAATTAATAAAAAAGCATCCGGATATATAGTTCGGGGTATTGAACCCGACGTGAATCGAACACGCAACCTTCTGATCTGGAGTCAGACGCGCTACCATTGCGCCACGGATCCGGTGATGTGAGCTCCGTACAATTAAAGTTGACGTTTTTTTCTAGAGGTAAAATGAAAGTACGAGCACCTTTGCCCATCTTAACCTTGTTCATGGATGGTAGATCGTACTACCACTTTGTGCACCAGAATTAAGTGACCTCTCGATGACTCGATCGATCTATCACTCGATGAAACGACGGCAGGGCGGTGCATCGATCTGATGATCAGATTCTGATCCCGGCCGGCGAGGCGACGAGTCAATTCGAAGCTGCAGAAATCGAAGAGAACTGAGCATCCGATGCAGCGAGGCGCACTCCGCCGCGGCTCAGTTGGTCGGCCGTCGAGCGGAGGCGGCGTCGGCGCCGTGCCACGCGCCCCCTACCGCCATTAACCGCAGCCAGCTCTAGCTCTAGCTCGGCCAAAATAGCCGGTCCTCCCGCCGCAGTAACCACCCATCACGTGCTGCTGTCTTTCCGATCCATCGATCGAGCGATCGGACGCACCGCCGATCTCATTCTTCCAATTGACGCGAGGCGACCGAGATCGCCGGCTGGTTGTTGCGCGGTCTCCTGTCAATCGCGCGCACGTACGCGGTACGTCGATCCGTCGCCCGATCGCTACGTACGTTGATTTGTTACTGTAGCCGATCTGAAGGGCGCGACGCTGACCGGGCTCGTACCGGCGCTTTCGGCGTCCGTGTATTGACCGGTCGGCGGGAGCGAATACGTACGTTCAACAATGCTGGAATTCTATCTGTGATGAAGCGTGTATGGCTCAGCACCACCCTCCTCTTGCAAACTATGCAAGGTTAGGATTTCGATCACACCGCTACATGGTTAGGCCGGGTTTCAGTTGCTGAGACTTGATTGTACCTTTGTCGACGGAAATAGTTAAAGACAGCATCGGTTATGTATATGTTGTGACATAGCAAAACACGAGTATTTTGCTGGCTAAAAACCACTGGGTATGAGTGTAAAGACACATGTACTATTGTCACTATAGGAATCTGCAGAGGCGCCGACGGCCGCGAGCCTCGGCGTAGGACCAGGCCGCAAGAGAACGCCGAGGAAGTCCATGTTGCTACGGCGACGAGGAGCCATCTCAACGGCAGCGGACCCCAGAATATTATGTGGTGGTGTTAGAGGAGAGAAGTGTTGCTGGTGGTGTTGTGTTGGAGGAGAACTGCCCAAGACATGGCTATATGTAGGTAGGTGAGGGGCTGAAACGACGGAAAAACTTGGCGGAAGAGAATGAGCGGGAGAAAATGGCGGGGGAAAATGACGGGAAAACTTGGCGGGAGAAAACGGTGGGAGAGAAATGGCGGAAAAACTTGGCAGGAGAGAATGGGCGGGAAAGTTTGGCGGGAAATCAGGCTGTAAAAAGAAAAAAAAATAGGGTGAGGCTATGCCGAGGGTGGCCATCGGCGTATAGGTTAGCTGTGACGTCACCTGGTGGGAGAAAAAAGAAAGAAAAAGGAGGGAGGTTATGCCGACGGTAGCCCTAAGCGTAGCCCTGACACCTGACAGGGCCGTCACAACCTGGCTGGGGTGGGCCGTGTGCTCAGGCCTACGCCGACGGCCACAAAGGCGCTGAGGGCAGCCGTGGCGTAGCCAGGCATACGCCGAGGGTTGGGCTTCTGTACGCCGAGGGCCTTTTTGGCGGGCTGGCCTGGCCAGCCCATACGCCGATGACCTCGACTTTTACCCCTCGGCGTAGGACCAGGCCGTCGGTGTCTCGACCCATTCCTGTAGTGTGTAGTGGTCTCTAAGTGCAAATTTATCTTATCTTATCTTATCTTTTCTTTTCTTCTCAAGCAATAAGTAGAGATTGATCAAATGCCTAGAAAGTTTGCACGATATTTCATCAACATTTCTACACGATTATCACTGTACGTGCTAACATGGCCCCGTACGTGGTCTGAGTTAATCCTCACATGCACATGTAGTCTAACAGAAATTATGGCGATAACTCGTCCGTACGCCTACAAACCAACATATTAGACTACAGGACTACGGGAATACTGTACACAGTACCCTGGCATTAAGCCGAAGACCAGACCTGTCGCTACTGGATCGCTAGCTACGGTGCTGACACGCCCGCAGCATCTCTAGGTATTACGTACGTACTCGTACAGCCGTACCAGTAGCCCGGTTGGTACGCCGTTCTCGTACTCAACTGCCTCATCCATTGGGGAGGGTACGCGTACGGTACTGCTAGTTAAATCCTTTCTCTAGAAATGTAGGCACATGCAGGTAATTACTGGAGTACTAGCTTTGAGCTAATCACACGGAAACATGTAAGTAGCTGTCACCAGTAATTAGTCGTTTCATTTCGGTATACTGTAAATCATCAAAGATAGCTTAATGTGTAATGCAGTATGATCTCTACAATTTAGCACAACCGCCCAGAAGAAAAGAGCTAGGAACAACCAAGCTACCGCACCTAAGACTGCTACTCGATCAGGGACTGATCTCTCAATTGCAGCTGCTCCTGCTAATTTCCATTTCTTTAGCTCCTCCAAGATGAATGTGCTCAGCAGAGATGAAACTGCATTGGTTGCGTGAGTTTCCATAAAAAGTTGAGATGACAACTGAACTGATTCAGAACCATTCCTTTTCTCCTTAGGTAAATCAGATCGCTCGAAATGCAGCCACTACATCCGCAACTGATCAGAAAATGAAGGGCTTTTGGACTTCAATGTTTAGCAAAGAAATCAAGCAGCTGATACCAAACTTGTATGGAATAAACACATTGCACAAGAATATGCTGTATTTTCTCATCCTCCTGAAGATAGAGGTAACAAGGTGAAGGGTGATCATGCAGATTGCAGAACTTGGCGAGATCTCCTATCAGAAGTTAAAACCGTGTGATCCAGAGCAAGCCATGCTAATGCAAGCAGAATTACAGTTTATTGGGGCCCAACATTTCGAGACAACCGAACCAACGGGAGATCTATTAAAGTCGGAACAAAGAAATACTGTTTCATACTGCTTTATCAGATAATTGACCTGAAGTTGTTCACTGCCAAGTGAAGACATCCCGCTCCTTTGTGTTTCGCTGGACAGACGCCATTGCAAAATCTTTGGCACATTTTCCATCTATCCTGCCAAATAAAGCGTTCCTCCCATTTCCAAGTTGAACAGTGACAAAGATCTGAAGAATATATTTAGTCTTCTCATCATATGCCATTGGAAGGCCTTGCCAAGGTGTTGTGTTGCCCCTTCTTCTTAACCACTCCCATAGTGCTCTATGAGAGAGAGAAAAAAGGTAGCTCTAGTTTCTTGAAGCCTAAAAAACACCACATATCTTGGGCTTACACACTTGATGCCATGAGACAAGGCACTTCCCTTCACTTTTTTCTCCAGTTCCCTCCTAGAAAAAAAAGCTATACAGATTTTCTTGAATAGAGTTGAACCCCATTTGGGTATGCTTCTGATATCGTAATGTGATGAAATTGTCTAGTTGCAAACACAGAATTGTTCAGCAAACCTTTCTTTCCATTCATCCATTTATTTGAGAATGTTATCCAAAACCCTCTTTCTCACGCAAGGTTACATTCACCGGCGGAGCTACGTGAGGGCCAAACCGGGCCATGGCCCGCCCAGCCATGGAGCTAAAATAGAAATACCTATGCGTATGCCCCGCTCAGCTGCAGCCCATCCATCCATTCCCCTCAGCGCCTCTGATTCAGTTCGACGTCTCAGCAGCCATGGCGTAGTTTAGGTCAGCAGCACGGACGACCCACACCACTGCACACAGCAGCGTCTATTTGGCGAGGCCTCCAAGAGCGAGTAGAGGCGGCGACCCGACGAGGATGCCCAGCCCCGGACCCCAGACGCCAGACCCCATACCACATGCAGGCAGCTAAGAGCAGGTCTAACAGGCCCCTTATAACCCGCCCACCCCGTAAAATTCCGGCGACATACGGGGCAGGCGCGGTTTGGGCCGTCTAGCAGGCCCCGTATTCGGGCCGCCCCGTTTCGGCGGAATACGGGGCCCAGGAAATCGGCCCCTCCGCCCACTATTTATGCGGCCGCAGGTGCGAGTGAGGGGTTAACCCCTCACTCGCTACCCTAGCTCCGCCGTGCGCCGCCGCCGCCTCCACCCTGCTCCGGCGAGCAATTACTTTCTCCCCGCGCCGCATTCGACCCCAGCTCCGCCATGGACGCCCGCGGCCGCGAGTAGCGCCTCTCCGGCGAGCGGATCGAAGCGATCCCGCTCGCCGGACAACGTGGTGGACGTGTGGCGCTTGAAGTGCAAGCGCTCCGCCGCGGGTAGCCGTCGTGCGGCCTGTACGCCGGCGCGTACTACATGCCGGAGAAGCTCCAGGACTTCGCGGCCGGTGGGCGGTGGTACCGACAGGATCCGCCGCTCAAGCCTATGAGCGGCGCCGAATTCGAGGCGTGGCGCGGCGAGTGGGAGCGTGATCGCGCGGCGAAGGCGGCATGGGCTGTGCGCATCGGCAGCACCAGCGGCGGAGGAGGCGGAGGCGACGAGGAAGCGGAGGCCGGCGAGGAGGAAGCGGAGGCCGGCGAGGAGGACGCGGCATTACTGCGGGCGTTGGCCGAGTCGGAGGTGGAGGCCGCCGAGAAGGCGCGGGCGGAGGCGAGAGGAAGAGGCGGCGGCCGTCGCCGCCGTGGCTGAATTCCGGGCGAAGGAGGCCGCCGCCGGGGCGGAGGAGGAGGCTGCCGCCAGGGCGGAGGAGGAGGCTGCCGCCACCGTTGATTTCGTGCCATACATCATCCTCGAGTAGCTAGGATCGCTATGTATATGTATGATCCAATGTATGATCAATGAAGAAGAACTATGGTTTCATTTTCCCGGGGTTTTAATTTTTAAAAATACAGGGCCAAATACGGGGTCTGCTAGACGGAATGGTTGAGCAAGACGCACTTTTGGGATACGGGGCGAAAAAATAGCGTTATACGGGGCAGAGAAATAAGGGGCCTGTTAGACATGCTCTAAGTGCTAGCAGCGGCGAGCCGGCGACCCAGCCCCTAGTGGACACGCATGGCGCATCTACTCCTCTCCGATTCCAATTTTGCTGCCCACTGTAAGACCACACAGGCTTCACGGCATCATCTGAAATAATCAATATCAAATTCTGAAGAAATTAAACTAGGGAGATGGCAATAAAGATGTTACAAGTATATTCGATCAGATCGGAAAGCTGTTTGTAGTACTCCCTCCGTTTCACAAAATCTGTCCATGATTTGATAAAATTTAGATATATCTAAACAATATCTAGTACGTAGATATATCTAAATTTTGTTAAATCTTAGACAAGTTTTATAAGATAGAGGAAGTATGTAACTCCACGCCTAATGGTCAAATTGAATCCATGTATGGTTTATTTAGCTTGGGGAACAATAGGTACGAGTCTGACAAATGCCGCTCCAAGCAGTATAGTAGTTTAGAATTTGAGATTTTGTGTGCTTTGCCCTAGCTTGGCCCGCCCAATTATTTGTTTGAAGCTCCGCCACTGGTTACATTGATACGCCAGTGTGAGTTTGAAACATCGATGCAATCCGATTTCTCCATGATCCTTGGTCATCGCTAGATTTTGGCAGCTAGTTCCCTATAAAGCAGATTTTTGGCAGTTGGTTGATGTTGTTTTGGGGAAATTGAGGAGTCGGCACAAGGGAGATCGTTAGGGAGGCTTATGGCTTGTCTAAAATGCTGGATTTTTTCCTCCACAGAAGTAGATACCTTTCTTAGAATAGATTTCTAGAGCTATTTGATAGGTTTCCATTCATTTGCTTTGATCTTTCGTTATGCATTTGTTTTTCAAAAGTAGTTCAACGCTTCTTTGTACTGCCTTCTTGGTGATATTAGTTTAGTGTAAATAGTAGTTTGTTGCATATCTAAGGGAATATCTTCACCATTCTTAGGAAGCTTTTGGTGTACTCTACCTCGCCAGTGGTTGAGATGCAAAATGCCTCTCCGTACTTTATAAATTTGATATCTTTGTTATACCTGTGTCTTTCTTACACATGGTTTGTCTTAATAGGATGTACTTTAAGTCCTTAGCTCGATTAGATGTCCTAAGCGCAGCTTAGTATGTTGCGTGTCCTTTTTTCGTTGTTAATTTTATATAGCTAGGCATTGAGTGTCTTTCGTCTAAGAAAATCAGTTTGGTGTGTTTCGGGTTTGAAGTTTATATTCTAGAAATGTTATGTCAACATTAGTAGTGAACTAATCATGCAAATTAGTGGACACTGGTGAACAGTTTGTGGTTGTTCTCTTGCTTACTCATCGGCATGTCGGAAACATCTGTGCTTTTTGATCCATTATCAATTTTTCATCATTCGTTTTGGAGTTATCAACTACATGACACTATTATTCTTGGATAGACACTATTCCATGATAAATCTCAGTACTAAATATTTTTCATGCATGTAAGATCCTGAGCCAAATCCATACGAAGAAAGGCAGGCTAAGACAATCATGTAGAAATGAATATTCTGGATCAGGATTCGATATTGCTGAACATGAGTCCGATGGAGACATTGCAGATAGTTGCACTCTAGCCACCGAGGTGTTTAATCTGTCTTGTCATTTATATACTTGTTGCATATTTCATATGTAGTAACTAGTCCCATCAGTTTTGTTGCAATGTCAAATTATATATGTTTCAGCTTGTCTTGCATTGTTATTCTTTCACCGGCAAAAATATTGATGTTTTATTATCATGCTTCTAGTATATTTTATCGTAGATGAATAAATATGACTGCGAAAAATGCTGAAGTTTTATTATCAAGCTTCTAGTCTATACATTGCGCTGGCCATGAATGCTAAAATCGTAGCTAACCATAAACCATGGCCGTTCATTTGGAGCAAGACAATTGCGAGTACTGCTCCACACGCTGTGACTATTAGCTTTTTTTTCGAAATGGGGAATGACTCTGACTATTAGCTGACACGAGATCAACATATTCAATGCTTCAAACCTTTTGAGTACAAGAAGATCATTTTCTTGGAAAAGTGGACAAGAGGAAAAGGAGAAGGGTGACAGGGAAAGGTGTAGAGTACACACACCTTCAATACTTGCCTGCTCAACCCAGGGTGCTGTGCCAGCCGCCACCTGCGTTCCCTGTCGAATGCCAGGAAAACCCACAGAGCCACAAAAGAGAAGAACCCCCCAAAAGAAAGGAAAAAAGATTACCAGGACCACGTTTTTTTTCGCCATATTAAAGCGCACATGCAGGCGTATTCAAGTTTGCAGCCTTGCATGTCCCTTGACGTGTGGATCCATGTACAGTATGCACACATGTTCATGCACGATACGTGCGGTCAATACGTATGTTACTATCCCGTTCCAATGAATAAGCATGTATATTTTTCTAAAGGTCAAACCTAGATGAGCTTTTAGAAGAAAGCTATCAACAACTATAAAATTATATAGACATATATTTCATTATATATCTAACGGTATTGATTTTGTATTATGTATTTTAATATTTTTTAATAAAACTTAATAAAATATTACATTATTTTACTTTTAGAATAAGATATAAGCCTTGTTAATTAGAATGTAGGTATTATATAGTAGTATCTGCAACAATCCAGTTTGGCTACAAAACGGTTGTTATAATTAGGCGACTTGCCAAATATCACTAGCCACCAATGTACCTCAGGTTGCAAGTGGTGCGGGTTGTCCCGCCACGCCGCTGGGCCGCCCCGCAAAACTCGCTCGCGCGGCGCCGCTTGGTGGACCGCGTCGTGTGTAGCGGGATGAAGCGACCAGGCCGCGTGGCCCGCTAAGAGTCCGCAGAGTCCGCGTGAGTGAGTCCCCGAATCCCCGAGACGGCGAGACCCCGTCCCTCATAACCTCGTTGACCCTCTGCGACGGACGGCGCCGCCGCCGCCGCCCCGCGCCCCCCATCCCCATCACCTCCCACCCGCCCGCCCGCCACCACGTCGCCATGGCCTGCTGACCTGGTACGGAAGGAGGCTGCGCTGGATCTGACCCGTCCGCGCCACTGCTTTTCCTGTGATCGGGATCTCTGCGGCGCGGGATGGAGGTCTTCGGCCCCGTCACGCCCGGCCAGGTGACTCCCCACACCGCTCGTCATGTCCCCAACTCCTCCACCTCTCCTCAACCTTCGATGCCCCCAACTCCTCAATCCTCTCCGGTCTCGCTCGCAGTTCTTGATGTTGGGGTCGACGGCGGCGCCGCCGCCATCACCACGTGGGGATTGCCCTTCTGGAATACTCAACGGAGAAGATCTTCCTCCACCTCTTGATGTTCCTCCGTCGCCAAGTGCAGCCGCAGTTTCGTCGCCGGCAACTTCCGCAAGACCTATATCCTCGCTGCAGCCTATTCTCTCCTCCCAAAACAAACGATCTTTGCTATCTGTAGAAATCGCTGCAGCCGCAAATGATCCAAACCAAGGTATGTGACCCAAGATCCTTCTTACATGTTAATGTTAAACCCTGTTAAGGTGTGAGGATTTTACAGGTTGTTGCTGCTTGCCCTTACTAGGGCATGCAATTGTTGGTTATGTAATTGCCGTGAGTAGTTTTTGATTCGAAACAGTCATGTTTTCTGGTAGAGGCAAGTTTATTGCTTCCTTATGCTTCTGTGGTGGAGTAGTTCTTTAATTTGTTTCAGTTACATGCGATATGTGAACCTATTACCGTAGTACAGATGGTATAATGTTCTAATGCTCTTTTATGTAGCTCCAAGTAATGTGTTCACATAGTGATGGAAAAAGATTTTTGAGTAAACATATCCAGGTTAAAAAATTCTTCAGTTTGCTTGTTGCTTTTACTCAGAAAGCTAAGTAAATAGAATACATCAATGGAGAGGAGGAATTATTCATTTGGTATTTTCTCTTTTCATTTGGTATCTTGTTTAGCGGAATTATTCAGTCTGATACAAAAACAAGAGAAGAGAGGAGGAAGAGAGGAGTAGTAGTATTTGGGTATGGTTTCTTTTTTCTACACGCTGCACCCCACAGGGGCTGTCCCCTAGCATCGGCTAGGTAGCTGCATTCAGGTTGTGTTACACCAGAAGTGCAAACTCCCATCCAGTGACTGAGTACTACGTGTTTGTTAGCGTGTTCAAGGCTTGAATCCAATTGAGTTAAAGGCGTGGTAGTATTTGTATAATGAATGGATGGATTGAGAGATTCGGTGCTGGACAAGAGCTAGTAAGCCATACAGAATGGACCATCAAAACTTACTGATGAAAGAAACAATGGTTCTGTGTGTAATGTTCAGATTTTCTGTCTAGTTCCATTGCAATCTAGTTCCTGTGTTCCTTTCAAAGATGTGCATGCTAGTATCTAAACTTGGCGCTGTCCCAGCTAGTTCTGTAGTTCCGCAAACCTTATTTTCAAACATCGCTAGTCTGGTTTTGACATTTCACATAATAACCTGTTTTTTTTTTCTTTCTAGCAATTGAATTTTATAACATCATGTGAATTGGACACGCCTCATACAATCACAAATATTATTTTATTTTGCTAAATGATCTCTTGACAAGTGAACACAACCTGAATTGCAGGTCTACAAGGAGGAACCATGAAGGTGGCTGCTCTGCTGCGCCCCCGCGGTGGCTGATGGCGCTGGTCGCTGCGGGTAGTTCTTCTCCAGCGGCTTTCATCACTGTCTCATCTCTGCCTTGCATCAAACGGTCTTCGAAGGTCCTCGCCCTAGGGTCAGGGTGAAATCCCCGCACGGTGGTAGCCTGTGCTGTCAACGGTGACGCCTGAGGTCGCCGTTACCTTCTTGAAGGGCTTGGCATGACTTTGCTCGGACTTCCTCCTCGAGCAACCCCTCCTTTTGGAGGTTGTGCGCCTGTTTTCTTCCTATTGAATGAAATGAAACGCAAAACCACTTGGGTTTTCTCGGAAAAAAAGAGAGTTATTTACAATCTGAAGATGGTATTGTAAGCATTCGGAGTTGTGAAGCATTATTAAGTCTGATGTTATGGTTAAGCATTCAAAAATATTTTTACAATCCTGAAGATGATGGTTGTGTGCAGCTAGCTAGCGAAGTAGCAATCGATCAGCTAGCTAGGTAAGTATCGATCATTCAGTGCAGCTAGCTAGCTTTAGTAGCAATCGATCAGCGCCCGCGCCTACGCGGGCTAACGCGGGACGACGCGGCCTCCCGCAGTATCCCGCACTATGTATAGCGGCCTGTAGCGGCAAGCTGCCAGCTTCCGCAGACTTGGCGCTGCCCCGCGTTGCTCTGTAGCGGGCAGCCGCATCCCGCCCCGCTTGCAACCTTAAATGTACCAAAGGGCAGTGCCTATCACATGGCATGTGTTCAAGGTAGTCGATATTTATGTAAACAACCAAAGACCCTCTAGGTCGGAAAAAGTTTAGCTTTGCTTTGTGACAGGAGAGTTGCAGAAAGGATGCGGAGTGGGTATTTAGTGTGTTACAAGCTTGATTTCCTATTGCCTGATACTTGCGCTCTTACCTGGTATCAAGAGGATATGTGGATCATGCGTATGATCACGAGGGTCCTCTTTCCGTTGATGATCACCCGTTTTCCGTGGATTTTGCTGACATTTTCGTCATACATGCGAAAATCGGTGACGAAGATACTCATGCGCAACCGCAAAAAGATCTTGTGGAGCATCCATGTAGTATCAAAGAAGACACCACTTGATGAAGTTCAACTTCATTTTTATTTGAATTGTACTATGAACTATTTATTTGATTTCTATTTCAATTTATTGTGAAACTATTTATCTATGTGTTATATCATTTATTTATGTGTTGAAGGATTTTACTACTAGATTATTTAGAAAAATGGTTGAAATTGCCAAAAAAAAAAAAAGAGTATAACCTAGCCGGATCGGCCGTTTGGAAGCCTCGCCAAAAAAAAAGCTGGAACCCACACCGGCGCCGCCTCCATTCGGTTTGTCCGATCTATTTGCCGGTCGCCGTTTCAGGCTCAGCGCTCGATTTGCTATAGGTACTGTATATGCTCCGCAAAGTTTGGCAAATCTTAAATATTCAATTGCCCAGTTTTTCCAAAGAAACTTCTTCTCCGGCTGTACATATTGCGAATTCTCGGAGCTGTAATAAAGACAAGATTCCCCTCGTGATATCCATCGATCGGCTCCCACGAGCAGCTGGTCCAGCCAACATAGACATTGACCATGTCAGTAGATCAGCAGTTGAATTAACTCACCTCACGTCCTCACCTTTCTACTGTCGGTTTACTGTTCCATGTCGGGCTTAGAAAAAAATTCTCCTTCGCGGTTTACCGTTCCACCCTTTTAAACCCTTGCACGGACGTGTCTCCACTCGATCTCCACACAAGGACTCAAGGAGTGTACTACAATTATTAGAGCGTTCCCAGATAGTAATCCCTGGATGACAGCGGAAGCAAGGCTGTATCGACGCCCATTACAGGAAAAACCATTAACGCTGGCACATAAATCCGTCTCATCCTTGCTCATACGACTGTCTCTTCCTCCATTAATGGCGCGTGGACGCATAGCTTTCAGGTCCTAGGACGGAGCAATTCGGGAAGGAAGGGCAGCTTTCCTTGGCAGACGTCCCCGTCGGATGTGGTGGCGAGGGCGCGTCGGGTTTCCGGAAGGGCAGCGGATCACGCATGGACGCTTCGGGCCATCGTTTCCGGTTACTGCCCAGGCACCGGCGCATGCTACTAATGGCGGTGATCTGCTTCAGTCGGCAATTCAAGTTTTTTGCCTGCTACCTGCATGCGCTAGTTAATTAATTAGACGCCGGTTGGAGCCGCAGCTAAGCTAAGCTACTGCCGCCGATCAGTCGCCGAACTGCGCCGGAGGATGGAGCGTGTGGGCGTAATTAAGCTTTGCTGCCATAGTGGACACTGGTGGAAAAAGGGGCTTTGGTCGCGGTTGGCAACTGCCATTAGTCGCGGTGGCGCAACCGCGACCAAAGTAGCGCGACTAAAGGCCCCCCCTTTAGTCGCGGTTCCTTACGAACCGCGACTAAAGGCCCGTCCACGTGGGCCGCAGGCGAGCGCCGGGCGGAGGACCTTTAGTCGCGGTTCTTCGGCCAACCGCGACTAAAGGCCTCCGCGAGGTTTAGGGTTTAGCCCCCTCCCCCTAAATCTGGTTTCTTTTTAATTTGTAGTATTATTTTATTTCTTTTGGGTTTTAATTTTGAAGGAGTTTCACATATTCTACGGTACTGTATACATACATGCATATGAATGTACAATTTCAAACAAATTTGAAATTAGAACCAAAAAGAATTCAAGAGGAATATACAATATATATTCAATATCGGATGACCATATACAATATATATTCAATATCGGATGACCATATACAATTTTGAACAAGTTAGTTACAAATTCTGGTGCATATAAAGTTCTACGTCATCGTAATAGTGTTCTCCTCTAGGATCGATGACTTCCTCGCCAACCATCCAGCTAGTTCCTCTTGAAGTGGTCGGAAGCGAGCTTCGGACTAAGCGTCTTCCGGAGGTTATTCCTCATGATGTTGTTCTCACACTTCGGTCCCGCTCATTGCGGTATCTCCGGATCCTCTCACAAACATAGTATCCACATAGATTGGTCCCCGGTGGCTGAATATCCCCGGTCGTCCGCACTGCCATTTTAAAATGTAGCTCTTTTTTGAATTCACCGACCTTGGTATCTACGAACCGTCTCCAAACCCTACGAGGCAAAGAAAATTAAATAAACAAGAGAGTTATTAATTAGTTACTTGATATTAGGAAATGATGAACGAAATAGGCCGATCGATATAGAGCGCAAATGAATGAAAATAATTACTTTTGCATCATTTTTCTCATGTCGCCCCAAAGCGCCGGATCCATATTCGGAGAGTCGTGGACGAGAACCGAGGAGGTCTGAACTTTAATTACCATAAGAATCCAGTGGAACCTGCGGACACGATACATGCACGATCATGCATAACTCATCGATTAGCCACATACCATGCATGGAGTAAACAAAAGAGAATGTGCTCAAGACAGAAACACTCACCCAAAATGGTAAGGAAATAGAATATCACTTTTCTGTTGCTGTTTTCTAATAAACCGCCACAGGTCATCCTCCACGTCGGCGGGGTGGTGTTCTAACACATATGAATTAACGATGTGTGGGTCAATGAACCCAACATCATGGATGTTCCTTATTCGCATTTCCCGCTTCTTCATTCTGCATAATAGCGTACACAACAAGATAGTTAGGACAATATATATATATATATATATATATATATATATATATATATATATATATATATATATATAGGATAAATACTTCCTACTCCTGGGTGTAGTTACACCCATATCTAATATACCACATACAAAAGTATATACGATACTTTATGAGTTTGAGTATGTTCCTACACTATATCTAATATATTACAAATCAAGTTTGGTGAAAAAATATAAGTGAGCATGTAGTTTGCACTATATATGCGAAATACATGCATATGTATACGTAAAAAATTAGTCTACGTAAAAAAAATGTGCATAGTGCCTACAAAGTATTATATATACTACCAAAATAGTTTTATATACTTCATACTACATGTACATACTCTTAATTATGATAGATACTCTCTAAATTATGAGAAACACGCGTGGGTGTAACTACACCCGGGTGTAGTATGAATATGTAGTGCAGGCAATGAACGAGATGGGGTAGAAATTAATAAATCACTTACAGAACGTAGCAACTGATGATAGATTTGTCGAGGTCGCGCAGATTGAACAGCTGGAACAATTCACTCAGATGAATTTGTACCCGAGTAACGTTTGAAGTGATGCTCATATCTAACTTCCGCATAGATATAGTCTTTGGCGTTTTTATGTTTTATGTAACCCTTGTACCAATTTAGCCGACCTTTCATTTGTCGAGGTAGATCCTCTTCCTGCGCAGGCTCGATGAGAGGGCCATTCTTCACATATGGAAATACTACGTCCTTCATTGGCGCCTCATCAAGGCCTAACGAGTGCACGAAGAGTGATACCTAAGTCGGCCGCTTGTTCTCCGGCACTCGTTACGGTCAATCCATGTGCTGCCGCAGCTGCTATGATATCGGGGGCATCCGGACCGGCGGCTTGCACTATGAGCGGGGCGATCGATTGTTTACTTTGTTCCCCGAGCTGGGCAACTTCTTTCCCCCTTTCTAATTTTGTCTCGGCCTCGTCCTCCAAGGCTTTCTTCTCCGCCAACTCTTGGTTCCTCTTGAACGCGAGTGCTTGCCTACGAAGTTCACGTAAATAGTCGTCGAGCAGATTCTTCGCGGCTTGGGACGGTGTGTTCAAAAATGACTTAGCCCACTTGCTTTTGCTTGTCGGAATATACTCGGCTTGGGCTCGCCCTCTCTTTTCTTCTTGCACTCCTCCTTCCATTTCTCATGCTGAGCAGCCACGGCCGCTGCATTTTCCTCGACACTAAGTTCCCAAGGCCTCGGGATGAGAGGCTTCGGTGATGGCTCCGGTATCTTTGTGGTTCTAGGTACATAAGGGTCCGGGTTAATAACCCAGGACCGCTTCGCTTCTTCGCCGGAGGTGGATTGGGGGCGGTACCGGTGTCCGATCACCCGCCGGACGAGGACCGGGGGCGGCGTCGGCCGACGTGAATGAGGTGTATTAGGTGAAGCACCACCACCACCACCGCCACCGCCACCGTCACCGCCACCGCCACCGCCACCGTCACCGCCACCGCCACCACCACCACCGTACGGGGGTGGACTTGTTGGCGCCTCGCCCGGAAACTTGATAAATTTCTTCTGCCATAGAATGAACTGGCGCTTGACATCTCCAAGTCTTTTCACCCCTTCGGGTGTAGCAATGTCAATGTCCAGGTCCTCAAACCCTTGGACTATCTCCTCCACCGTGACACGAGCATAGCCATCTTGAATGGGGTTGTTGTGGTGGAGTGCTCCAGTGGTAAAGCACTGCCGATGGCTACCTTCATGGACATGTTCCCGATAGGATAATACGGATGACATGCTTTCATCTCCTTTATATCGTCCACGGGGTAGCGAGGAGGCTCCGGTGCAGTAATTTCGACCACCGGAGGCTCCGGTGCAAGTAATTTCTATCGTCGGTGCACCGGCCGGTGAGGCCTCCGTGGAAGCTACGCTGCTTCTTCTCCGCTGCCGGCTTCCGAGATCCATTGGATGATCTTCATGCTGCGCCCGAGCTGCCTCTCTTTCGGCTACTAGTACACTCACGGTTTTCTTCATCACATCCATTTCCGTTACCAACTGCGCCACAACATCTTTTTCCCGATCCATCTTTCTCTTACGGCTTCAGTAACCGTACGGGTCATCGTTGCGGGGAACCCTATTTTCCACGGAATGTGCCCCATGCCTCGTACACGTCCTCCGTGTTCGGGATTCCCGAGGGCTTTTGTCGGGGCGTCGTTCTCTCCGTTGAACTTGATCCTCCCCTCTTGAGCATCCCTCATTGCCTCAATAAGCTTTTGGGTGGGTGTAATTATTTTGCCCCGGTAAACACACTCCCCTGTCTCCGGGTTCAGCGATCCCCCATGCCCGTACCACCAGCTTTTGGCCCTTGGGTCCCATCCCTCCGTACCTGGACGGATTCCTCGCGCCCTCAGCTCATTCTCCATCTTCTCCCACCTAGGCTGCCAAAAGCGATACCCTCCTGGCCCCATTTTATGATTGTACTCCTTCTTGGCCGCATTTTCCTTATTTTTTTTCGATAGTTCAAGGAACTGCTCCGATTTCTTTTGCTTCACAAATTCTGGCCAATCATGTTGCAGTTTATCATATTGTCCTTTGAAATCCGGAGTCTTGCCCTGGTTGACAAAGTCATGGGCTAGATTTTGCTTGTATTTCCGGAATGCGTTGGCCATCCTAGAAAGAGCGAATCTGTTTGACTAGCTTGCGCCTCTTCTTGTTTTCCGCAATCTTGTTACCCTCCTCATCGTATTTGCGGTATTCGGAGGTAGAACGAAATGTTCCATAAGCTTTTTTAAGCAATCTTTTTTTGTTCTCTTATCGACAAAAGTGAAACCAACACGTGCCTTCTTTGGCTCATTCCACTCCCGGAGGGTGATCGAGACGTTGTCTCTAACAACGGCTCCGCATTGGCCGACAAACTTGGTGGCGTTCTTGCTGGGCTCCGGCGGCCTGCCGGTTGCTTCGTCGACAACATCGATGGTGCATGTTTCTCCCGCTTTCATCGTCTTGGTTGCGCCACGCTTTGACGACGACGTACTCGATTTTTTCGACGATCCGGCCGAGGGCTAAAATAAGAAAGAGAGTCGCGCGCGTTAGTACACACACATTTATTCAAATCGGTTAGTTGTATCACCGGACGCTCAATATGTATATATATATACCTCGGCGCCGGAGGTGGTTGCTACTTCCAATTGAAGATCGTCGTTTATCGACGTTTCTTCGGCATCATCTTGCCGACGGCGCCCTTCATCTTCACCCTCAAGGTTCGGATAAGAAGAGATATCATCTTCTTCTTCTCCGGTCGGCACATATGGAATATCGCCTTTTATGATGCCGAACATATGGTCTTCGACGTCCGGATCATAGTTGTCCGGAATCGGGTCAGCTCTATCGTCCGCCATATGTCGATCCGGAAAACATGTAGTCAAAACAAATTAATTGTGTATATGCATTATCACATCTCTTCTACATATAAACGAGAGAGGGCGACGAGCGGGAGGCGAGAGGGGGACGCGAGTGACCGCGTGACCGAGAGACCGGTGGCGGTGGCGAAAGGGCGGTGGCGAAAGGGCGGTGGCGGTGACGAGGACACATAACCCTCGCGGTGGCGGTGGCGCGTTGACGGCGTTGGCGTTGGCGCGTTGAATAGAGGCGGTAGCGTTGACGGCGTTACATTTTTATGAATAGAGGTAGCGTTGGCGCGTTGACGGCGTTGGCGACGGTACGGCGGCGTTACAATTTTAGTTCATTTTTTATTAAGTCAAAATTTTAGTTCATTTTTTATTAAGTCAATTTTTATTAAGTCAAAATTTTAGTTCATTTTTATTAAGTCAAAACTTTAGTTCTTTTTAAGTTGGCGACGGTACGGCGGCGTTGACGGCGTTGGCGACGGTACGGCGGCGACACCACGGCGACAACGACGAAGGAACGGCGCCGCGCGCGCGGCGGGGACGAAGAATCGGGCGGGGCGCGCGACGGGACGTACGCGGGCAGCGGCGGCGTCACGGCGCGTGTCGAGGCTGGCGGTGGCGGTGGGGAAGGAGGACGTACGGGGAAGAAGTCGACGAGCACGGGATTTTTCATAAATTTGACTTAGTTAAAATTTAGTTCTTTTTTGAGACAAAAATTATAAGTCAATTTTTAGTTTTTTTAAAGTCAAATTTTAGTTTTTTTTACACAATTTTTTTTAAGTCAAATTTGTAGTTCTTTTTTTAAGTCTTTTTGAGACTATTTTTAAGTTGCAATATACTTATTAATACTATTTTTCATTTAAAGTTACAATTTTTAAGTTAAATAAAAATTTGAAGTTACAAATTACTTAAAACTAGCTATTTTTCATTTAAGTTACAATTTGAAAGTTACAAATTTGAAGTTTTAATTTTTAAGTTAAAAAAATCAAAAAAAAGAGAGAGGAAGCGCCGGCCAGGGGCGCTCCTCTCTCGCAACGGCGGCGCGCGCGAGGAGGTCCGGCCGGCGGCACGCGCGCGCAGGAGGTCTGGCCGGCGGCGGCGCGCGGCGCGGCGCGGTGGCCGGCGACGATCGACACGGCGGTTCGGCGGCGGAGGGCCGGGGTTAATTCGGGCGCGCGCGGAGGAGATCGCGATGACATACGGGCGAGCGCGCGCGGGAGAAGAAGCGGCCGACGGCGGCGACGAGGGCGGCGGTCGGCGAGGACGAGGGCGCGCGGCGGTCGGCGGCGACGAGGGCGGCGGTTCGGCGGAGCAGCCTGGCGGTTCGAGGAAGAAGAGGAAGTGATGCGCGCGCCCGCCGCCCGCGCGGATATTTATAGAAAGGGGCTTTAGTCGCGGTTGGTGTGGCCAACCGCGACTAAAGGGGTACCCTTTAGTCGCGGTTGGCCACACCAACCGCGACTAAAGCCCTTTTTCGCCCGTTTTCCGGTTCCGCGGAAATGACCTTTAGTCGCGGTTGGCCGAGCCAGCCGCGACTAAAGGCCTTTTTCAAAATTATAAATGTGAAAAATACAAATTATATATCAAAAAATTAAGAAAAATAATACTAATTCATTTCAAAATGTTAAAAATACAAATTATATATCAAAAAATTCAGAAAAATAATACTAATTCAATTCAAAATGTTAAAAATACAAATAATATATATCACAAAATTCAGAAAAATAAAACTAATTCATTTCTAAATGTTAAAAATACAAATAATATATCAAAAAATTCAGAAAAATAAAACTTATTCAATTCAAATTCTTAAAAATACAAATAATATATCAAAAAATCAGAAAAATAAAACTAATTCAATTCATATTCTTAAAAATACAAATAATATATCCAAAAAATCAGAAAAATAAAAATAATTCAATTCAAATTCTTAAAAATACAAATAATATATCCAAAAAATCAGAAAAATAAAACTAATTCAATTCAAATTCTTAAAAATACAAATAATATATCAAAAAATAAAAAAAAATAAAAATAATTCAATTCAAATTCTTAAAAATACAAATAATATATCAAAAAATCAGAAAAATTCTTCCCGCCACTTTCTTCCCGCCACTTTCTTCCCGCCACTTTCTTCCCGCCACTTTCTTCCCGCCTCCTGTCTTCCCGCTCCCAATTTTCCCGCCATTTGTCACTACATATAGGTAGCCCGGCTTGGCCAGCATTATCACATCTCTACAATCTCTCATCACTCTCTCATGGCTTCCACCGCACCCACTCTAACCTACCGGCAGGTGGAGGAGCTTTGCGCATCGAACTACCCTTGCCCACCGGGCTACCGCGTCCTCGCCGGCCGGAGCCTAGCGCCGGCGGCGTGCCGGTCCCTCCCGTCCCTCGGGTACCGCGCGCCGGGCGGCCATCACGAACCACTACTACCTCGACCTCACGCCGGAGCAGCGGATGAATCCCCGCCGGCATCCCGATAACCAGCATACTTGGGACGCCTTCTTCATCAATCGGCGTGAGAGGGCGCTCGCCGGGTATGAGGAGGACGGTCCGCCTCCCGGAAACTTCCACGAGGCCGGCCGTCGGCTATGGTGGTACGGCCGGACTGCGCGAGCGTCATGGACTACATCACGGCCGGCGATATCCCCCGCCTGCGCTACCCTCGGTTCGAGCCACGAGCGCCGCCCGACGACGGCCGACGACGGCAGCGCGACGACGACGCCGGCAACTTAGAAGGCGACGACTACCAGGTACAACGACGGCGGCTATGAAGACTACGAGTATGCATATTATACGCCTAGGCGGGAGTATGACTAAATCACTCCAAATTTCATGTATGCAGGAGTATGACTTAGTCACTCCAAATTTCCTATATGCGGGAGTATGACTTAGTCACTCCAAATTTCATGTATGCGGGAGTATGACTTAGTCACTCCAAATTTCATGTATCATCGGTGCTATCTCGAGTCAATTGAATCATTCGAAAATGGACACCAAACACATCACGGGTAATATAATTCACATGATTCATTCAACAAAGTTTGGTACAATAAATTATTACACATCATTTCTTCCCTTGTGTCCCCGCTTGCTTACGATTGTGCCGTATCCATGGAGCATCCTCATCATTTAACTTAATGCTTGGGTCGGTGTTCACTTTGAAGGGCGGAATTTCAGCAAACATATTATAATCTTCCGACATGTCTGTCTTGTCCTCCACTCCCACGATGTTTCTTTTCCCCGAAAGAACAATGTGGCGCTTTGGATCATCGCATGATGTACTCGATCGTTTTCTTATCTTTCCGTTTCCTCGGTTTGCTACTCATGTCCTTCACATAGAAAACCTGAGCGACATCTTTCGCTAGGACGAATGGTTCGTCAAGATAACCAAGATTGTTGAAATCCACCATTGTCATTCCGTATTGCTGGTCCACCTTTACCCCACCTCCTGTTAGCTTGAACCATTTGCACCGGAACAAAGGGAACCTAAAGGAGGGTCCATAGTCAAGTTCCCATATCTCCTCTATGTAACCATAATATGTGACCTTTTGCCCATTCTCGGTTGCTGCATCAAAGCGGACACCACCGTTTTGGTTGGTGCTCTTTTTATCTTGGGCGATCGTGTAAAATGTATTCCCATTTATCTCGTACCCTTGGAAAGTCGTTATAGTCGAAGATGGTGTCTTGGCCAACATGTACAGACTGATCTACAACCTTATTGTCACTCATTAAATGTTTTCTCAACCAACTGCCGAAAGTCTCCATGTGGGCCTTCCTAATCCAGGATTCGAGCTTCCCGGGGTTGTCCGAGCGTAAAATATTCTTGTGTTTCTCAAAGTACGGAGCCACCAAGCTGGAATTGGTCGAACTGTGTGGTGTGCTTCGATCGGAGAATGGCCGTCCATACATATCATTGATTTCCTTCCGATCGTGCCTTTTCCACTTAGTCTCCCCTCGTGCCGCGATTGAGGAAGACCAATCGGCTTAAGGTCAGGAACAAAGTCAACACAAAACTCAATTACCTCCTCATTTCCATAGCCCTTGGCGATGCTTCCTTCTGGCCTAGCACGGTTACGAACATATTTCTTTAATACTCCTATGAACCTCTCGAAGGGGAACATATTGTGTAGAAATACAGGACCGAGAATGGAAATCTCATCGACTAGGTGAACCAGGAGGTGCGTCATAATATTGAAGAAGGATGGCGGGAACACCAAATCGAAACCGACAAGACATTGGATCACATCGTTCCGTAACCGTGGTAGAACTTCGGATTGATTACCTTCGAGAGATTGCATTGAGGAATGCACATAGCTTCACAATGGCTACTCGAACATTTTCCGGCAGGAGCCCCTCAAAGCAATCGAAAGCAATTGCGTCATAATCACGTGGCGGTCGTGAGACTTCAGGTTTTGGAACTTTTTCTCCGCCATGTTTATTATTCCCTTTATATTGGACGAGAATCCCGACGGGACCTTCATACTTGCTCGGGCATTCAAAAAAGATGACCTTCTCTTCTTTGGTCGGAGCGTAGCCGGCACGACCTTGAAACCGTTCCGGATGCCGGTCATCGGGGTCTTTCAAACTTTGCTGGTCCTGCCGTGCTTCCTTTGTATCATTTGACTTCCCATACACGCCCAAGAAGCTTAGGATGTTCACGCAAATATTCTTCGTAACGTGCATCACGTCGATTGCGAGAGCGGACTTCTAGGACTTTCCAATATTCTAGCTCCCATAATATAGATTTCTTCTTCCACATGGCTACGTGCCCGTCCGCTCCCTTCGGAACTGATTGTCCGCCAGGACCCTTTCCAAAGATGACTTTCAAACCCTTGACCATATCAAATACCTCAGCACCAGGTGTGTTCCGCGAGCTTCGGCCGGTGATCCGCCTTGCCGTTGTAATGCTTGCCTTTCTTTCTTACTCGGATGACCTTTCGGAAGAAATCGACGATGCCCAAGGTACACGTTCTTCTTACAATTTGGCAAATGTACACTTTCAGTCTCATGTAAGCAGTGCGTGCATGCATTGTATCTCTTATTTGACAGTCCCGAAAGGTTACTAAGAGCAGGCCAATCGTTGATGGTTACGAAAAGCAACGCTCGTAGGTCAAATTCCTCTTCTTTGTGCTCATCCCACACACGGACACCAGGTCTGCCCCACAGCTGAAAAGTTCATCAACTAATGGCCTTAGGTACACATCGATGTCGTTGCCGGGTTGCTTCGGACCTTGGATGAGCACTGGCATCATAATGAACTTCCGCTTCATGCACAACCAAGGAGGAAGGTTGTAGATGCATAGAGTCACGGGCCAGGTACTATGGCTGGAGCTCGCTCGCCAAAAGGATTCATGCCATCCGTACTTAGACCAAATCTTATGTTCCTTGCGTCAGCTGCAAAATCTTTGAACTCTCTGTCGATCTTTCTCCATTGCGTTCCATCTGCGGGGTGTCTCAACTCCCCGTCCGACTTACGGTCCTCTTTGTGCCATCGCAACAACTTGGCATGCTCTTTGTTCCCGAACGGACGTTTCAACCGTGGTATTATAGGAGCATACCACATCACCTTGGCGGGAACCCTCTTCCCGGGTTTCCGGCCCTCAACATCGTCACCAGTGGTCATCGCCTCGATCTTATAACGCAATGCGATGCATACCGGGCATTCATTCAAATTCTCGTATTCACCGCGGTAGAGGATGCAGTCGTTGATGCATGCATGTATCTTCGTAACCTCTAAACCTAGAGGGCGGACAACCTTCTTTGCTTCGTACGTAGTGGCGGGCAACTCGTTATTCTTTGGAAACATATTCTTCAACATTTTCAGCAAGTTTTCAAATGCCGAGTCAGCTACACCTGCCTGTGCCTTCCATCTCGGCAAATCCAGGTGTGCAGCCCAGCTTTTTCGGACCATCATCGCATCCGGGGTACGAGCGCCTTCCCTGTGATCCTCTAACATGCGATCCAAATTCCCCTCTCTTTTTCGGCTTCGCAGCGTCTCCGTGCATCAGCAATGGTCCGACCAAGATCATCAACGGGATCATCACGTGCCTCTTCTTCACCTTCCCCTTCACCTTCCCCTTCACCTTCAGCATCCTCCATGAAAGTATCACCGAAATGAGCAAGATAGCTTTCATCGATGAAATCATCCCCTTCTTCATCTTCTTCCATTATAACCCCTCTTTCTCCATGCTTGGTCCAACAATTATAGCTTGGCATGAAACCGTGCCGAAGCGTGTGCATGTGAACATCTCTTGAGGAAGAGTAACCATTCTGATTCTTACATTTAACACATGGACGGATAACAAAACCCCCCTGCTTGTTCGCATTGGCCACTACGAGGAAATCTTTCAAACCCGCACCGAACTCGCCGGAGAGTCGGTTACCGTACATCCATTGTCGATTCATCTCGCATTATTATAATATAAAATATATAATTAACCATCATGCATTTGTTAAACTAACTAGCTACAAACAATATAAATTAAACAATGAACTACACACACATGCACATTTTATCAACGACACATCAAAGGTTCAAGTTGCTAACCGCGACCGAGGAGGAAAAAATAAATGAGAAAGCTTAAGTGTGACTCCAACACTTCATATCATGTTTGTTTCATGCTCTTGGGGCATTTCATCAAACACCTTATGTGCATAAGAGGAACCAAAAGCAAACCTAACACCCACTTGTGAAGCTTGTGAAGAGAATGGCACCAAATGGCTAAGTGTTGGCTGCTGGGTGGGTATATATAGGGGAGGGGCTTTAGTCCCGGTTGGCCCGGCCAACCGCGACTAAAGTCCTTCGAGCACCTTTAGTCGCGGTTGGCCCGGCCAACCGCGACTAAAGCCCCCACGTGCACCGGCTGGCCACCGAGCGCCCTGGGCCCAGGCCTTTGCTCGCGGTTCGCCTCCCGAACCGCGACTAAAGGTACCATTAGTCGCGGTTCCTGCAGCATCGCGACTTATGGGGCTCACCCGAAGCCTGTTTTTCCACCAGTGGGATTAGACGAGCGGCTGGTGTAAGACATGCATGCTCTCGGTACGTTCTGCCTGCTTGCCCTGCTGTGCTCGGAGCTCCTTCTCATGGTCACTAACCACATCAGGGAGGTGGCTCGACTCCTACGTATGTGAAGAACGTCTCACTGGTTCTTTGGAGTGTGCGGACTTGTATGCTTTCCTGTGATTCACATAGCATCTGCCATCGGTGGATGTTGATGAATATGCAGTTCTTGACATGAAATCGAAAGCTAGTGTTGACATGGCCACACAAGAGTCGTATATGCATGGTTGGGGAAGAATTTATATTTGGTTCTTTCTCTCCTCGTGCCAGTCCTGCCGGTCGCTGCCCGATATGTCGTTGGCGCTGTTGGAGAACATCAATGGAATCATGTCTTTTGTGATGTAGTTCATGCCCGACCTACAAGAGCCGTGTGTGGAGCTCTCTCTCCTCCTCCTCTATCGATGGTGCTGCATGTGAAGCCGCCTAGGATCCGGGTCTTATCTTCCATACCACCACTAATGGGACCTACCTAGCGGCTTTCATTCCTTGACCGTGGTGACAAGGTTACTGAGGCATGCATATTGGTGCCTATCTCCGAGGCTTGCTTTGCACGAGAGCTCTGTGACTTAGTTTGAAGGAGGCTAGCCCTAGATTTCGTAAAGAGGTTGTTGCCTCCCGACAGAGAAGGCAAGGACGCGCAACATTAAGAAAGTGAAGTTAGTATCTTAAGAGCAAAAGTAACAATACTTGTGTCATAGGAAGCGTCCGCAACTACTTGATGGATGGTTCTCTTCTTAGGATGTCGTTTTCGAGTTCTTTGTTCATGTGTCATGTGGGATTTTCCTGAGGTGTTGGTGGGTTTCAGCCGATTTTTCGCTAATTAACTAGACAACTTTTTTGCCTTGCTTTAAGAAAAATACTCAGTAGGCGCCAATAAAAGGCCAAGAAGAGTGTTCTCGGAAGCAAAATTGGGTCTACGCCGTGACGTAGAGAGAGACCAGAGTCTCTGACGAGGCACTAATTTTGTGACCAGACACTTTGGGCAACACGTCGATCAGAGAGAGAAACCGGACTTTTCGCCGGGCCGTCGTGTACCTGGTGCATGACTCAGAAACGATGCATGCATGCATGCACGGCAACAAGCAAAGAAGGAACAGGCATTCTCTGATTTACTCCAGGGGCTGGGGAAAAAAGTGAGATCAGACGTCGTTAATTCATTTAGGATAAGACGCTCATGGATGCACTTGTGCATGGTGGTGCGAATGATTCCGTCCCTATTGCATTCCATGCAGAGATGGTCCCGAGCGAGCGATTGGCCATGGGATGGGAACATCGGAATAAATAGCAAAAGCCATTCCGCGAGCCGCACAGGCCTCCTCGCGATTGCAGGTTGGCAGGATTGACACTTTGACAGTGTGTTCCACTAGTCTCCCTACTGGCTAGATGGCCGTACTGCAACATCGCCACTACTACTCGGTCACTGTTGCGGTATGTGCTCTCCTCCTTCCTTCTCCGTAGTCTCGACTGCATCTCTGCATCGACCGGGTTGGAAAATGATCTACTATGCCGTTGGACAAGGCACTTCGCCTCGAAGATAGACAGCATACAACACCAGAGATACCTTCCCAGATATTACATCAGAATTCAGAAACAAACCTCAAACTGAGGACATGGAAACAGTGGCGGCGCCAGGAAATGGCGCCTGGGTATTCCGCCCAAAAAAATTTTTTTGCTCTAAATGTAGTATATGAATCAAACACCGCAATACTATCAATATATGAATAAAACAACACTAGCATGACAACAATAGCAATATTTCAATTTATAAGCCCATAACGACATGAATACATAGGTACCTTTTGATTGATAAAGTGATGATGTTCCATCTTACATTATAACTTTGCGCTTGCCTTTTTGGAAGAGATTGATGATATCCTCATCCTTTACTTGCTTGAAGAAATCTCTCTCAACAAATGTAACCTTACAATAGTTCAAATAGTCATCACCCATTTTGTTCCTTAGCTTATTCTTCAAATAGCTCATTGAAGAGAACATTCTTTCAACACTAGCAGTGGCTACTGGTAGAATCAATACCAACTTAAGAAGCTTGTAAACAATATGATATTGTTCATGCTTCTTTGTCTTGACAAGCATAACTGATAGCTTAGACAGATTTTTCAAGTTTTGAAATCTTTCATCTCTACGCAAATTAGCAACATACATGTTTAGTTGCCATGGAAGCCTTGCTAGTTCATCTCTTGTAAAATCGAAGCATAAAACTTTGTAGCAAGCTTAACCAACTTCTCTTGATCATAAGCAGCAAATAGATGAAGTGGACTAAATGATGCCATGCAAATAAGTAGCTCTGTGTTTACCTCATCAAATCTGCCATTTAGCTCACCAATTTGCCTATCAATGACAAACACAAACATATCTACCTTGAAGCGGTGGTAATTGGTCACACCATTGCATACACCCCTTCTAGGCCGGCCAACGGGGAAGTAAGGACCCTCCATATCAACAACTTTGATCTTATGCTTTGTACAAAAAGATGTGACCTTTGTGAGAAAATCATCCCATCCGGCATCAGACCGCAAAGCCCCCAAGTAGAACTTTGTGTCATCGAGAACCTGAATAGCATGAACAATATCTTCATCTTGCTTTTGCAAAGCTCTACTCAAATCATCTGTGTATCCAAATATTTCTTGCATCAAGTGTGCCATGAAAACAAACTCAAATGATAGAAATGTTGTCTCTATGGTTAGAGCCGCTTGTGCCTCCGCACTATTGTACTCGTCTCCAATCTTGCGAAGGACTCGTCGTAGTGCACCATACATAGAGATGACATGGTTCACAGTTTTGAAGTGAGAGCCCCAACGTGTATCACATGGCCTTCCCAAACCCATTTCCTGATTCAGCCCACTCCCTGTTTCTACTTCTTCCAATTCCAATGAAGCAATGAGTTCTTCAGCCTGTGCTATCCGAAGCAATCTCATCTTTTTACAAGACATGCTAAGAGAATTTAACAAGTGTGCAAGCTGCTGAAAGAACCAAGTACAATCACCACTCTCCTTTGCAACAGCAACAAGAGTTAACTGTAGTTGATGGGCAAAACAATGAACATAATAGGCAGAAGGGGACTCATCCATAATTAGTTTTTTCAGGCCATTAGCATTACCTTTCATGTTACTAGCTCCATCATATCCTTGCCCACGCACCATTGCAAAGGTCAAACTGTAATTCATAAGCATTTTCTGAATTGCGGTTTTCAGTGTCAAAGAGGTAGTATCTTTAACATGAGCAAGACCAAGGAATCTTTCAACCGCCCTTCCTTTCTTATCAATGTAACGCAAGCAAACAGCCAACTGCTCATTCTGATACACATCACTAGACTCATCTGCAAGTATTGAAAAATGACCACATCAAGTTCTTCAATGAGTAGTTTAGTAGTCTCTTTTGCACAACATTCTATCACCTCTTGTTGTATATCATGGTGAATCATCCTGCAGTTCCGTGGAGCATTCTTGAGAACAACTCTGTTAACCTCTTCAAAATTTCCTGCTAGCCAATTTAGAAGCTCAAGAAAATTTCCTTTGTTTAGTGAGTCTTCACTTTCATCATGTCCTCTAAATGCCAAGCCTTGGTGCAACGGATATCTCACACACTTGAGTGTCCATGTCAAACGCTGTTTATACAAAGCCTTGTATTGTGTGGTGTTTGAAGCAATAGACTCCCGAATTGATGTTTGTGGTGAATTGAACCTATCATACTTCTCTTGAGCTTCAAGCATGAGCACTACTAACCTCACCTTCATGTTTCTTCAATCTCTTCTTCATGTTCCAGTTATTAAATCCCTTCTTCACAAAAGCATCTCCACCGGGACATCTTGTTTTATCCTTGAATAAATAGCAAACAAAGCAAAAAGCTCTTTCTTTTTCCACACTATACTCAATCCATGGAAAGTCTTTAAACCAAACAAGCGGAAAAGCGACGCTCTCTTCCACCTTTATTTGTAAACTCAAATTTATGATTCTTTGGTTGACATGGCCCCATCTCAATAAATCTCCTTCTTACTCTATCTTGATCATTGACATCATACATAGAGATGGGAATCCGCTTTCCAGGATCATGTTCGAGTGCCTCTAAATCTGCTTGCATCATTTCATCATCTTCATCTATAGATTCATCATCTTCTACTTCTACATGAGGTGTTGAGGTTTCTTCTCTACTCTCTGGTGCTTGCCATAACACCATTTGCAAATTGCTCTCAACACTAGATGCAGTTGTTGTCTGATTCGGTGTGGATGATTCATTCATTTTCCTTGTTTTTGCAGCCTTTTCCCACATTGTATGTATGCTACTACCAACAATACCACTCTTCTTCTTCTACAATAAAAACAAGAAACAAAAATTTAAAATCTTGCATCTATGATTGTATGAAGCTAGTAGGAGTGGATAATTTCTCTAGGAAGCAAGTGATGTCTACGTTCCCCCTCCTTTCCTGTAGACAGTGTTGGGCCTCCAAGAGCAGAGGTTTGTAGAACAGCAGCAAGTTTTCCCTTAAGTGGATCACCCAAGGTTTATCGAACTCAGGGAGGAAGAGGTCAAAGATATCCCTCTCATGCAACCCCGCAACCACAAAGCAAGAAGTCTCTTGTGTCCCCAACACACCTAATAGGTGCACTAGTTCGGCGAAGAGATAGTGAAATACAGGTGGTATGAATAAGTAGTAGCAACGGCACCAGAAAAGTGCTTTGCCCAGGACGAGTAAACAAGCAGTAGTAACGCAGCAGTAGTAACGCAGCAGTAGTAACGCAGCGAGTAGTAACACGATAAAACGAGTAAACAAGCAGCGATAGCGATATTTAGGAACAAGGCCTAGGGATTAGACTTTCACTAGTGGACACTCTCAACATTGATCACATAACAGAACGAGATAAATGCATACTCTACACTCTTGTTGGATGATGAACACATTGCGTAGGATTACACGAACCCTCAATGCCGGAGTTAACAAGCTCCACAATAATGCTCATATTTTAGTAACCTTTAGTGTAAGATAGATCAAAAGACTAAACCAAGTACTAGCATAGCATGCACACTCGTCACCTTCATGCATATGTAGGAGGAATAGATCACATCAATATTATCATAGCAATAGTTAACTTCGCAATCTACAAGAGATCATGATCATAGCATAAACCAAGTACTAACACGGTGCACACATCGTCACCTTTGCACACGTGCGGGAGGAATAAAACTACTTTAATAACATTGCTAGAGTAGCACATAGATAAATTGTGATACAAACACATTGCAATCATAAAGAGATATAAATAAGCACCTCACTATGCCATTCAACGGTGAATAAGTATTCTCCGAAATATAGCCTAAGAGACCCACACGGTGCACACATCGTCACCTTTACACACGTGGGACAAGGAGTCTCCGGAGATCACATAGGTAAAACTCACTTGACTAGCATAATGACATCTAGATTACAAGCATCATCATATGAATCTCAATCATGTAAGGCAGCTCATGAGATTATTGTATTGAAGCACATAGGAGAGAGATGAACCACATAGCTACCGGTACAGCCCCGAGACTCGATGGAGAACTACTCCCTCCTCATGGGAGCAGCAGCGGTGATGAAGATGGTGGTGGAGATGGCAGCGGTGTTGATGGAGAAGCCTTCCGGGGGCACTTCCCCGCTCCGGCAGGGTGCCGGAACAGAGACTCCTGTCCCCCAGATCTTGGCTTCGCGATGGCGGCGGCTCTGGAAGGTTTTCCGTATCGTGGTTTTTCGTCTCAGGGGTTTCGCGACGGAGGCTTTATATAGGCGAAGAGGCGGCTCTGGAAGGTCGAAGGGGTGGCCACACCATATGGCGGCGCGGCCAGGGCCTGGGCCGCGCCGGCCTATGGTCTGGGGGCCCGAGTGCCCCCCTCCGGTCCTTCCCGGTGTTCGGATGCTTCCGGTGAAAATACGAACCCGGGTCTTCGTTTCGTCCAATTCCGAGAATATTTCGTCACTAGGATTTCGAAACCAAAAACAGCAGAAAACGAGGAACCGGCACTTCGGCATCTTGTTAATAGGTTAGTTCCGGAAAATGCACGAATATGACATAAAGTGTGCATAAAACATGTAGGTATCATCAATAATATGGCATAGAACATAAGAAATTATCGATACGTCGGAGACGTATCAAGCATCCCCAAGCTTAGTTCTCGCTCGTCCCGAGCGAGTAAAACGATAACAAAGATAATTTCTGAAGTGATATGCCATCATAACCTTGATCATACTATTTGTAAACATATGTAGTGAATGCAGCGATCAAAACAATGGTAATGACATGAGTAAACAAGTGAATCATAAGGCAAAGACTTTTCATGAATAGTACTTAAAGACAAGCATCAATAAGTCTTGCATAAGAGTTGACTCATAAAGCAATAAATCAAAGTAAAGGTATTGAAGCAACACAAAGGAAGATTAAGTTTCAGCGGTTGCTTTCAACTTGTAACATGTATATCTCATGGATAATTGTCAACATAGAGTAATATAACAAGTGCAATATGCAAGTATGTAAGAATCAATGCACAGTTCACACAAGTGTTTGCTTCTTGAGGTGGAGAGAGATAGGTGAACTGACTCAACATGAAAGTAAAAGAGAATGGTCCTTCAAAGAGGAAAGCATCGATTTCTATATTTGTGCTAGAGCTTTTATTTTGAAAACATGAAACAATTTTGTCAACGGTAGTAATAAAGCATATGAGTTATGTACATTATATCTTACAAGTTGCAAGTCTCATGCATAGTATACTAATAGTGCCCGCACCTTGTCCTAATTAGCTTGGACTACCGGATCTTTGCAATGCACATGTTTTAACCAAGTGTCACAATGGGGTACCTCCATGCCGCCCGTACAAAGGTCTAAGGAGAAAGCTCGCATTTGGATTTCTCGCTTTTGATTATTCTCAACTTAGACATCCATACCGGGACAACATGGACAACAGATAATGGACTCCTCTTTAATGCATAAGCATGTGGCAACAATTATTATTCTCATATGAGATTGAGGATATATGTCCAAACTGAAACTTCCACCATGAATCATGGCTTTAGTTAGCGGCCCAAAGTTCTTCTCTAACAATATGCATGCTCCAACCATGAAGGTGGTAGATCTCTCTTGCTTCGGACAAGACGGACATGCATAGCAACTCACATGATATCCAACAAAGAATAGTTGATGGCGTCCCCGTAAGCATGGTTATCGCTCAACAAGCAACTTAATAAGAGATAAAGTGCATAAGTACATATTCAATACCACAATAGTTTTTAAGCTATTTGTCCCATGAGCTATATATTGCAAAGGTGAATGATGGAATTTTAAAGGTAGCACTCAAGCAATTTACTTTGGAATGGCGGATAAATACCATGTAGTAGGTAGGTATGGTGGACACAAATGGCATAGTGGTTGGCTCAAGGATTTTGGATGCATGAGAAGTATTCCCTCTCGATACAAGGTTTAGGCTAGCAAGGTTATTTGAAACAAACACAAGGATAAACGGTACAGCAAAACTCACATAAAAGACATATGGTAAACATTATAAGACTCCATACCGTCTTCCTTGTTGTTCAAAACTCAATACTAGATGTTATCTAGACTCTAGAGAAACCAAATATGCAAACCAAATTAGCAAGCTCTAAGTATCTCTTCATTAATGGGTGCAAAGTATATGATGCAAGAGCTTAAACATGAGCACAACAATTGCCAAGTATCAAATTATCCAAGACATTTTAGAGTTACTACATGTAGCATTTTCCAATTCCAACCATATAACAAATTAACGAAGAAGAAACTTCGCCATGAATACTATGAGTAGAGCCTAAGGACATATTTGTCCATATGCTACAGCGGAGCGTGTCTCTCTCCCATAAAGTGAATGCTAGGATCCATTTTATTCAAACAAAACAAAAAACAAAAACAAACCGACGCTCCAAGTAAAGTACATAAGATGTGACGGAATAAAAATATAGTTTTAGGGGAGGAACCTGATAATGTTGTCGATGAAGAAGGGGATGCCTTGGGAATCCCCAAGCTTAGACGCTTGAGTCTTCTTAATATATGCAGGGGTGAACCACCGGGGCATCCCAAGCTTAGAGCTTTCACTCTCCTTGATCATATTGCATCATACTCCTCTCTTGATCCTTGAAAACTTCCTCCACACCAAACTCGAAACAACTCATTAGAGGGTTAGTGCATAATAAAAATTCACATGTTCAGAGGTGACACAATCATTCTTAACACTTCGGACATTGCATAAAGCTACTGGACATTAATGGATCAAAGAAATTCATCCAACATAGCAAAAGAGGCAATGCAAAATAAAAGGCAGAATCTGTCAAAACAGAACAGTCCGTAAAGATGGATTTTATTAGGCCACCAGACTTGCTCAAATGAAAATGCTCAAATTGAATGAAAGTTGCGTACCTATCTGAGGATCATGCTCGTAAATTGGCTTAATTTTCTGAGCTACCTACATGGAGATATACCCAGATTCGTGACAGCAAAGAAATCTGGAACTGCGCAGTAATCCAAATCTAGTACTTACTTTTCTATCAAAGACTTTACTTGGCACAACAAAACACAAAACTAAGATAAGGAGAGGTTGCTACAGTAGTAAACAACTTCCAAGACACAAATATAAAACAAAGTACTGTAGCAAAATATCACATGGGTTATCTCCCAAGAAGTTCTTTCTTTATAGCCGTTAAGATGGGCTCAGCAGTTTTAATGATGCACTTGCAAGAAATAGTATTTGAAGCAAAAGAGAGCATCAAGAGGCAAATTCAAAACACATTTAAGTCTAACATGCTTCCTATGCATAGGAATCTTGTAAATAAACAAGTTCACTAGGAGCAAAGTAACAAGCATAGGAAGATAAAACAAGTGTAGCTTCAAAAATTTCAGCACATAGAGAGGCATTTTAGTAACATGAAAATTTCTACAACCATATTTTTCTCTCTCATAATAACTTTCAGTAGCATCATGAGCAAACTCAACAATATAACTATCACATAAAGCATTCTTATCATGAGTCTCATGCATAAAATTATTACTCTCCACATAGGCATAATCAATTTTATTAGTTGTAGTGGGAGCAAATTCAACAAAGTAGCTATCATTATTATTCTCATCATCAAATATAGGAGGCATAGTATAATCATAACAAACTTTATCCTCCATAGTAGGTTGTACCAAAAGACCACTATTATAATCATCATAAGTAGGAGGCAAAGTATCATTAAAGAAAATTTTCTCCTCAATGCTTGGGGGACTAAAAAGATCATGAAAACCAGCTTCCCCAAGCTTAGAACTTTCTATATTATTGTCAACAATGATGTTCAAAGTGTTCATACTAATATTACTACCAGCATGCAAAGAAGATTTCATAGGTTTTTTAATTTCCGCATCAAACAATCCATGTTTTAAATCAGGAAATAGAATAAGAAGCTCACTCTTGTACATTATGCCAAACTAGTGCAAACAAGAAACAACAAGATGCAATTGCAGGATCTAAAGGAAATAGCTTCGAGCACTCACACACCGGCAACAGTGCTAGGAAATAGCTTAGTAGTCGGAGGATGTGAATACCTTTTACCTTACCTCCCCGCAACGGCGCCGGAAAATAGCTTGATGTCTACGTTCCCCCTCCTTTCACGTAGACGGTGTTGGGCCTCCAAGAGCAGAAGTTTGTAGAACGAGCAGCAAGTTTTCCCTTAAGTGGATCACCCAAGGTTTATCGAACTCGGGGAGGAAGAGGTCAAAGATATCCCTCTCATGCAACCCCGCAACCACAAAGCAAGAAGTCTCTTGTGTCCCCAACACACCTAATAGGTGCACTAGTTCGGCGAAGAGATAGTGAAATACGGGTGGTATGAATAAGTAGTAGCAACGGCACCGAGAAAAGTGCTTTGCCCGGGACGATAAACAAGCGATGAGTAACGCAGCGAGTAGTAACGCAGCAGTAGTAACGCAGACAGTAGTAACACGATAGAAACGAGTAAACAAGCTGCGATAGCGATATTTAGGAACAAGGCCTAGGGATTAGACTTTCACTAGTGGACACTCTCAACATTGATCACATAACGAACGAGATAAATGCATACTCTACACTCTTGTTGGATGATGAACACATTGCGTAGGATTACACGAACCCTCAATGCCGGAGTTAACAAGCTCCACAATAATGCTCATATTTTAGTAACCTTTAGTGTAAGATAGATCAAAAGACTAAACCAAGTACTAGCATAGCATGCACACTCGTCACCTTCATGCATATGTAGGAGGAATAGATCACATCAATATTATCATAGCAATAGTTAACTTCGCAATCTACAAGAGATCATGATCATAGCATAAACCAAGTACTAACACGGTGCACACATCTGTCACCTTTGCACACGTGCGGGAGGAATAAAACTACTTTAATAACATTGCTAGAGTAGCACATAGATAAATTGTGATACAAACACATTGCAATCATAAAGAGATATAAATAAGCACCTCACTATGCCATTCAACGGTGAATAAGTATTCGTGAAATATAGCCTAAGAGACCCACACGGTGCACACACTGTCACCTTTACACACGTGGGACAAGGAGTCTCCGGAGATCACATAGGTAAAACTCACTTGACTAGCATAATGACATCTAGATTACAAGCATCATCATATGAATCTCAATCATGTAAGGCAGCTCATGAGATTATTGTATTGAAGCACATAGGAGAGAGATGAACCACATAGCTACCGGTACAGCCCCGAGACTCGATGGAGAACTACTCCCTCCTCATGGGAGCGAGCAGCGGTGATGAAGATGGCGGTGGAGATGGCAGCGGTGTTGATGGAGAAGCCTTCCGGGGCACTTCCCCGCTCCGGCAGGGTGCCGGAACGGAGACTCCTGTCCCCCGGATCTTGGCTTCGCGATGGCGGCGGCTCCGGAAGGTTTTCCGTATCGTGGTTTTTCGTCTCGGGGTTTCGCGACGGAGGCTTTATATAGGCGAAGAGGCGGCTGCGGAAGGTCGAAGGGGTGGCCACACCATATGGCGGCGCGGCCGGGGCCTGGGCCGCGCCGGCCTATGGTCCGGGGGCCCGGTGCCCCCCTCCGGTGTTCCGGATGCTTCCGGTGAAAATAGGAACACTGGGTCTTCGTTTCGTCCAATTCCGAGAATATTTCGTTACTAGGATTTCGAAACCAAAAACAGCAGAAAACAGAAGCCGGCACTTCGGCATCTTGTTAATAGGTTAGTTCCAGAAAATGCACGAATATGACATAAAGTGTGCATAAAACATGTAGGTATCATCAATAATATGGCATAGAACATAAGAAATTATCGATACGTCGGAGACGTATCAGCAAGCAATTAAGTAATAACAAGAAACAAAATTGGGGGCAGATGGGCAGTACCTTCGCTGCTCGGGAACGCTCGGATGGGGATGGGGCGACGCGGACGGGAGGAGGGTCTGGGGCGCGGGTCGGCGGGGCGCGGGGCCGGGGCGCCGGCGCGGCGGGCGTGGGGCCTTCGCCTGCTGCTCGGGGACGCTGGGATGGGGATGGGGCGGCGCGGACGGGAGGAGGGGCTGGGGCGCGGGTCGGCGGCGACGGCGGGGCGCGGGGCCGGGGCGCCGCCGCGGCGGGCGCGGGGGCGTCGCCTGCTGCTGCTCCGGGCTCCATCGCCGGCGGCGGTCGTGGGGCGGCGACGCGGCGTGGGCAGGTCTAGGTTGTCGAAGCCAGGCGCGTCGCGTGCGTGCGTGCTGCGAGTCTGCGAGCGTCTCGAGCGTGCGATGGCCGGTTCGGTGAAAGGTCGTTCCTGACTTCCTGTGTATTGGGCTGGGCCAAATACTTGCAAAAAAAATTCCCATCAAAATCTTGGGTATTCCATGGAAGACAGGGGCATACACCCAGCGCCGCCCATGCATGGAAACGGGAAACTCTCATCTGCAACTAGTTGCACCCGCGTTTTATTGTCGGATGTCGCACTTTCAAATTCTAAAAAATACAAAAAAAATCTACAAGAGATATTATATTGTGCATTATGCATCTGAGAAGTTTCATAAAAAATCTGAAAATGTCTAGCCTGCACAAAAAAGACAAATAATAAGTGAATAGTTATGGAATACTATTCACTTTGGTCTTTTCTTTTTTCCACATGTCACATATGGTCGTATTTTGAAAATAATTTTTGTATGTGTACAAGATACAATATAATCCATGCCCGCGATTTTATTTCACATTTTTTGAAAACTCGGACGTGCGACATCTGATAATGGGGTGCGGGTGCAACTAGTTGCGAAATATCCGCACTCGAAACGGAACAAACCAGCAATAACTAAATCAACTCTCTACATACACAACTTCCATCAACACTACATAAGTACTCCCTCCGTCTAACTAAAATGCATCTAGTATCTAGACAAAAGTGAGACACCTATTTTTACACGAAGGGAGTATAAAAAAACATCCGACCCAATGAGACAACGATCCAGTATAGCTAGGAGAAGAAGGTTTTGCTTTTTTAAGCTTCAGCATGAGATGGATGATATGGACATCACACGACTATCCTCCTTGCGGGGTTCCGACCGTGTCCAAAAATCTCCTGTGCAAGTTGTGCCATTCTTCTAGCCCCCCTGCAGCCACAACATTTTTATTTGAACAATTATATTTATATAACTGAGACAGCATGCCGCCTCGTTAAAAACCTTCCAGTCCCCTTAGTTACCTTGGAAGGAAAAGAGTGCGTCTGGTACGTGATGCTCCTCAAAATAGATTACAGAATAGAATGGTTACATCATCCACCAACTGTGGATAAAGAACTCTGCAGCCACAACTTCTGTAGTCTGTTTTTTCTGCAGTTTTGCCCACGAGTTTATAAGATGACGAGCGAATAAGATAACACTCGTAGGATCGCCAGCCATATTCTATGAAAGCGAGACTTATTTCTCGTTCTATAAACAGCTCAGATAACCGCAATAGATCCTACCATAAAAGTTTTCCTATCTCTACCGAAGCAAGCGTCGAACCTGTAGGATAACGTTGCATAGAAAACAAAAAATTTCCTACCGCGAACACGCAATCCAAGCCAAGATGCAATCTAGAAGATGGTAGCAACGAGGGGGTATCGAGTCTCACCCTTGAAGAGATTCCAAAGCCTACAAGATGAGGCTCTTGTTGCTGCGGTAGACGTTCACTTGCCGCTTGCAAAAGCGCGTAGAAGATCTTGATCACGATCGCTTCCGGCGCCACGAACGGGCAGCACCTCCGTACTCGGTCACACGTTCGGTTGTTGATGAAGACGACGTCCACCTCCCCGTTCCAGCGGGCAGCGGAAGTAGTAGCTCCTCTTGAATCCGACAGCACGACGGCGTGGTGTCGGTGGTGGTGGAGAAATCCGGCGGAGCTTCGCTTAAGCGTGCGGGATGTGGTGGAGGAGAGAGACCGCTAGGGTTTGGGGAGAGAGGGGGTTGGGCGCCGGCCCTCTAAGGGGTGCGGCCAAGGCTG